>NW_026046755.1:0-89294 GCF_023864275.1 Schistocerca cancellata | reverse complement strand
AGAGGTCGAAATGTTTTGTGGATAGGAAAGATGAAGAATGAGTGAGACCTGAAAAGGAAAGAAGATCTCACACAGCTGGGACTGCACAGCTGCCACACTGTGTAGAGGTTACAGAACAACCTCCTCCCTACAGCCTTCATTCGCTGCCTATGACTCTGCCACGTCGATCTGAAAATACTTTATGATGCCTCTTTAGAACCTGTCTCAGTTCTTCCTTCTGTTTGTCTGAAATCTTATCGATTTCCTGCAATTTAGCGTCTATTTTGTCCACAATAATTGCTTCTTCTTCTTCCGTGTTCAGCTTGCTGTTACTAAGATTAACACCTTCGTCCCAATACCTCCTATTTTTCAGAACTCGTATAGGCAGCTCCCAAGTTTCATGATCAGTTACTACATGTTTATCACTAAAAGGTACTATAATTACTCCGGTTATTGGTAAGACCATTTTTAATTGGCTGTTCTCAAAGTCCACAACACTCTGATATTTTGACAAGAAATCTATACCAATTAAAACCTCAATACTGAGATTGTTTACAATTAAACATGGATGATCAATTAAATTACCATTAATGTTAAATGGTAGTAAAGCTTCTTGCTTTACCGTTTTTGAAACCTTGCCAGTAGCACCAATTATTCTTAGTCCTGATACCCTCATTACGGTAAGCTTGTCTTTACCAGGTAAAGCATCAAAGAAGGACTGAGATATTGCACTCACCTCACTTCCACTGTCTAAGAGACAACGTACATTGATACCCAACATGTTCACTATTATTATAGGGTGGCTTATTCTAGGTTGTACAGGTGGTTCCTCAAATTCATTTAGTAGTTCCTTTTGGATTTGTCTCCAACTAAAGTGATTGACATCTGTCTTCATTACCTTTAGGTCACAGTGTGTAGGGGTTTCCTGAATTACATTTTCAGCTGCCTTTTCCAGTCGGTCTATTAATTTTAAATCGAAACACCTCACGACTTCATTACATTTAGTTTGCTGAACATAACCCAAATTACTGTAGTCTGAGCGATTCTGCGTCTCCAGACCGGGCATAACACTAGTTACAGCTAAACCACTTTTACCATTATCGTCAGTTTCCTTCTCAAGTGACAACTGGTCACAGCTACTGGGTTCATCGACCCTCAACAGCCTACCCTCTACATTCTCACTTATCTCCTGTCCTAAGTCTATTAGTACATTATCAACATCCTGCACAGGCACTTTAGATAAGAGCACATCATCCTCATCGTAAATATAAGCATGAATTTCTTCTGCTTCTTCACCTGTCAATTCAATATTTTGTAGCTCTTCCTTATTGTTACACTGCTGCGCCTTCTCTTTCTCTTCCCACTTAGAAAGCGTTTCTAACACGGTATCTATCAAATACTGTGAGTGATCTAATATTTCTGTTGTATCTTTAGATGCTACCGACTCTTCATCCACATGTTCAGTTTGAGTATTCTGATCTGTCTTACCAATTCCCTTAACTACTGGCTTAGGAAAAGTAACCGCCTGGTGAGCGCCAGTGTCCTCATAGACGGGAACTAGTTTTCCTGCCTCGGCCTATTGCTGTTTTCTTTAGTTTCATTATAATTGACTGGCACAGCATTGCTTTCCATACTGTTGTTTACATGCATATTTCTGTTCGGAACAAAATTATTATCTCTTGGACGCCATTGTTGGTTCTGATAATTATTTCCCCAATTCCTACCTCTCTTAGGATGGCGAATACCTACTGTTCTGATGTTTACATTACCATTTTGCTCATTCCTAAAATTACTATTATTGTTAGTGGCATTTCTGTTATTACGTGCCTGCTCCTCATTGGCAGCAACACGTTCTACACGTTCCAAATATTCAATGAAACGATCAAGATTGTCTCTAGGGGCCGATATAATTCTGGTTTGCCAATACCATGTCAGTTTGGCTTCAAGACCTAATATAATCATTTCTGGCTTTAGCTTTTCCGCCAAATGTGACAAACGTGAAATCCATGACCTAGCAAATTCTTTAATTGATTCCTTGCCTGCACTGAAGCGTTTTCCACTCCAAAATTCTCTTAACACTTCATTTTGCTTATTACTAGACCAATATTCATTAATGAAAGCTGTTTTAAACTCCGCTAAAGTTTTACACTTCAACATAACATCAGCGGACCAACGCAAGGCGTCACCTGCTAAATGGCTTTTAATAAATGAGATTTTCTCTCGTTCAGACCAATTTGGTGGAATTACATCTTCAAAATCGTTCCAGAAATCTAGCGGGTGGATATTTTTATCTGGATCAAACCGCAAGAACTGCCGACACCCGATAAATGCGGCGTTTGTAGCTACAACTTGTTGTACACTACCATTACCAGAAGTTACTGAAGCTACTTTACTCTCAATGTTAGCAATGTTAGTACTAATATTTTCTACTCTCATTTCAACATTATCTACTCTTTGTACAATATGAGTAGTATCACTTTTGAGTGCATCTACGTCTGCTTGACATATGTTTACTTTTATGTTAACATCTTTAAATCTGTCTGAGCAAAGTTCAGATTCCGCCTCGATCTTTTCTGTTAACTTGTGCTCCAGCTTCGCATCTTCCATTTGGAAGTCTTTGCGAACCTCAGCAACTTCGGATTTAACTGTTTTATACATTTCAGAAAATTGTTGAGCAACCTTTTTCTTAATATCCTCATGATTGTAGTCAATTTTATAATTCAAACTGTCTAGATCCTCTTTCAACTTATTGCAACCAGCCTTGAAGGTATCGTCCATTACCTCCAATCGTTTATTAAAATTAGTTTGACTGGCCACAATCCTGTTATTTACCTCAATTATATCTGATTTTAATTCAGCATTACTGGCAGCTATTTTTGCATTACTATTTTTGACCTCAGTTATTTCAGACTTTAATTCAGCATTACTGTTTTTGACCTGTTCACTTATTTCAGACTTTAACTCAGCATTATTGTATTCTAATTTATTGTCCATTGCCTCAAACCGCATATTAAAATTTGTTTGACTGGCAGCTATTGCTTGTAATATAACATTTAAATCAACAGCCCCAGTATCTTTGGGTTGCTCACGAGCTGGCTTTTTATCACACTCAGGTGACGAAAAACTAGCTCCAATACCAGAATCATCAAAACTAAATGAAACTTCTGATTGATTAGTCCTATTTAACTGCTCTTTCTTAAACTCTACCATCTCTGAAGACTGTTTCAATTTTAATTCACCAGAGAAACCATCATCCAATAAATTCACATTTTCTACTTTCTGTTTTACTCCAGGGGTCTCTATTATCGAATCATTCTCCCTTCCCACACTACTGTCAGGAGACAATACTTCATATTTCACTTTAACATTACTACTTTCATGCATATTTACATTTGAAACGTTGTCTGGATTTACAGTTTGCTCAACAGACATAGGTTCTGATTTAAGTTTAACCCCAGTTTCTTTTGGTGGTTCCATCGCCGACAGTCTTTTAGTGCAGGTTAGTAAAATTTTAAACAGTTTTTCACTTAACTTAGTTCCTTCTGCACGACGTTGTTGTTGCCGGCGCGGCGTACCAGGATTCCTGATGCGACGTGGCACGTTGAACTGCAGACGGCACTCCGACGGCTGTTGTGTGTTCGCGTGGCCCGCAACTGCAGGCGCGGCCCCGGCTGCTGTGGCGGACGACTGCGGTACGGCGAAACTGGCTTCTCGCGATGCCGGCAGCACCGCTAGACTCAGTGCCAACTCCGTCAATCCAGATGCGTTGTTAATTCAACTGCGTTGCCCACATGCCCACGTAACACTTTCACTGTTCTATACTCAGTTGCGTGTCGCATTTCACTCGCGAATCCGAATAGTTAAAATCACTTTCACTTAGTTAATTTTCCCGGCCGATGCACCATATGTGGGGCGGCGCTTGAGTTTGTCGTAAAATAGATATTGTTTGTTTAAATTACTGGAAAATGTGGGAAAACAACTGCATTTCCCGGCTTTTAGAATGTTGTTAATGCTGTCTTTCGCCGTTCTCAACACTGGCTCTCTATTTACTTTTTGGCACCCAGAAAGTGATTTAACGAAACGTGGAGCCTGAAATGAGAGTTCCTAGTGCCCACTTTATCTGAGAAATTTATTATAGCTGCAGCTTATAGCTCTGAGGAGGTAGGAGATTGTTCGGGATTTCTAATCAAAAACGATTTTCCAAAATAGTTGAGTATATTCTGAAATTCACTGATAACATCACAATTATCCCAACAGCCTAACTAACAGAGCAGTTCAGAGTCTACTGCGCTGATGCAACTATAAATGTCCGAATTGAATGTCAAAAGAATGCTCGCCAAAATTTGATGAGAATATCTCATCAAACGCCACGCTAAAATGATTGGTAGAATGTCTGTCCCGCGACGGCACGTGAAAATACAACAACACGCAAACTGAAGCTAGATAATGAAAATCATTCCAAAAATAATCCTTCATTTGAAATGTTTTCACAGTTACGCGTATACATCGTAACTCAATACGGCACCCGAGGCTGTTTGTAGCAGCGCTACCGTAGCGAAGCGACTCCCGACACAGCTGACGTGCTATTCAGCTTCTGGAGAGAACTGGGGCCTTCCTTACTCGCGCAGTGCTCTTATATATATAGCCTCGGTGCGGACGGCTAAGAGAACGCCGGCTCTAACTTGGCTCTCACGACTGGCCGCTGGGCTAGTAACGCACCACTTCAAGTTACATAATAATTTATAGCTTCTTTTGCTGATGGCTTATGAAGCTGTTAATTTAATCGTGCATTTAGCACGCAGGTAAGTATTTATAATAAAATTATGACGTGGCTAAGTTAAATATCTTGGGCGAGAGAAATAATTAAGTTACGCTGCACGCAGCATATGAGCTCTGAACTGGCCCTTTTGAGATCCGCTATCGCTATAATTTTATAGGTATTCAAAAGAAACTTTTCACATCTTCATAGTCATAGCGGACCTCCAACCTATTTAAATCTAAACATCCTAGTCTTATTCATTAGCCTACTTAATCTATCTTGCTTCCTTCAGTTTTGAGATGAAAACCAGAAAATCATGAATTTCCACTAAAGTCTTAACCTGTGAAATCCAAAGTACTGTTTTTATTAAATCATTATGAAAGATGAGTCTAAATATAAATTTTGAAGTCTCTAGCTCCTTTCTGTTGCGCCAATTATTTTTTTAGAAAAACGTCAAAATTACAAAAATGGCTGAAGTTATCGCACTGATATTTAATACACATTAATTTAGTATTATTCCTTACATGCTGGAAAAGTTTCAGATCATTTGCTTGAATTTTAAGGTATTGCGCAACATTTATGACGTCAGAGCTAGTTACAGCAGACTGGCTGGCACACAATGGAAACTGATGTGAATTTACTACAGCGTGAGTAGGCTGCTTCCCTACATGTTCCCAGACCAATGTGTTTGTCTTCCTGTCTCACCTTCTATAGGGAGTTCAACAGGGAACTCCCTTGCCCACTGGCTAGCTGGAGTTGCTAAGCAGTTATAGGCGCTTCAGTCTGGAACCGTTAGACAGCTGTGGTCGCAGGTTCGAATCCTGCCTCGGCATGGATGAGTGTGTCATCCTTAGGTTAATTAGATTTATGTATTTCTAAGTTCTAGGGGACTGATGACCTCAGATGTTAAGTCTGATAGTGCTCAGAGCCATTTGAACCATTTTCCCTTGCCCAAGCTGCCACCCACACTCATGGTCATATGTACCACAAATTGTGGATGATCCATGCAGAAGTAACTGTGCTCTGGTAGCCATGAACATCAGAACTTCATTGTAATACAAAAGGTACATGATAATACTAAGCAAGTGAAACAGCTTCCTAGCAAAAGCAATGTGTAAATAGTCCTGACAGGCTGTAATGTTGTCACTAAAGAGAATCATTCTTGAAGGTGCAAGTTGAGCACTGCAAGGTGCACTGGTGATGTCCTAGATTCCAATGTTGTGTGTTGTACTCGGGGGTAAAGTTGTCACTGTAACAGCAGCAAAAAATATGAAAACTGTTATCCCCATGGAGGAGATGGCAGTGCCAACATGGAGGTGCAGACTTGGAAGAGAGATACAGCAATCAGGCCAGGACATCTTGAAGGAGGGATTGTGTGGTGTAATGACACTGGCAGGAAGATACCAGAATGAAAGGATGAAGTGGCACAAGACAGGCACAAGATAAAACAGGTAAGAATGAGGCAAAGAATCACAGAACATAAGAAAACAAAAGTGTATAGTCATCTGCAACCCAAAGGAAAGAAAAGCAATGTTTTTTAAACATGGACCAGAACCATGCAAGCTTGGTGTGGAAGCACATGAACACAGATAGGAATGCTAACTGATGGAACACAAGACAATGGCAATAAATTTTCAGAGACAGAAAAGTAAGAAAAAATGCACAAGAAGAGAGATGTTCCTGAATAGCCGAGAAGAATAGAGCTTCATTGCAACACACATTGTACATGGTAACATGCAGCAAATGAAAGAGCTTCCCATTGAAGCAAGGTAGACATTGTTCTGATCCATTAAAAGATTGGCACTAATATGAGAACTATTGTTGAAGCTTACATTCCTGCACTCTGTCTTGTAACAACTGACAAACACTGCTGTAGGAACCATCAGTATAGGCTGCACTTGAAATACCAATATTATGTGCTGCACTCCTAGGAATATAGTCACAGCACTCCAAAGTAGATAATTGGTGTCATGTCTGGAACTTGTATTGGGTGGTGCCCCACTCTGCAGTGACCTATAAAGGCTGACCATTGGAGGAATGCTTGAAAGTTATCCAGTGTCACATGGCTCATGGATGGGAACTATGCCGTGGCTGTCACAGGCAAGATCATAGTCATTGAGTTTGGATTTCAGGCTTCTTAACATGGCAGCAACAGACAGACCTCTGTTGTGTGGTATAAGGATGGATTTTAAGGCAGCAGTCAGATGCTACATCACCCACTTGCACCTCAATCCTATTGTGTCTCCTATTCCGTCATGTTCCCATAACCATCCACTTTTCTTCCTGCTCCACCTCTACAAAGAATCCAGCTGTGAAATACCCCACCCATTTCCCACTCATTCTCCTGCCTGCATGTACTCATCAATAAGTAAAGAAAGGACAGTTATATCGTATGTGTTTGGTGTGGCAATTTTACTGCGTGAACAGCAAAAATGTTGCAAGCGATAAACATTTTTCCTGTAACTTTGTGTTGGGTATTCCTGAGAAAAATTCATGATAGTTTGAAATTGTGGGTGAAGCATTTTGCTAGTCACTATGTTCTCTCTTTGCAAAAGACTGGATTAATATAGTGTGAGTATATGCCTGCAGTGAGTGAGGCTGCATATACAGTCTTATTCACAGTTTGTTACTGTAGAACTTGCCACAGTGAGTTAACTCTGTAACATAAGGTTGTGTGTTTTAATAGGCAGATGACTACATGATTTAAAATTTGTTCAGTTACGTTTTGAAATGTTGATGGTAAATGTTTGTTTACCTTGAAGGTCTTCAGATGGCCAGCCTCCAACTGGAGTAAAGTTCTGGCTTTCTGGAACTTTGTTAGTAATGTTGATTCTTGTGCATAATTGAGTAGATTAGATGCTGATGATTCACTTATCAGTAGGGATTTGAAAAGACTGAAATAAATGATTCCATTCTCTTTAATTTTGTGTTGAAACAATCTTATTTTATTTGGTTGTTTTACTTTTGCAGATAAAATGTTCATTACATTAACTCAAAATTTCTTTTTCTGTCAATCAGGACCACTTCAAGAGGAGCTGGCCACAACAGTGGAGGAGAGGGGAAGGTCAGGCAGCACCCCTGACCCTGGCAGAGCACATGTGAGTTTCACCAGGAGCAAGGAAGTTAGATTTTGTAGCATATAACTCACATCGCAGTGCTTCCTGGCCTCTTTCCAGGGTGCTCACAAATTTCATCAGCCCAGAGATTTCAGCCATTCCAATACTTCCTCATTTTGTGTGCTGCCCTGTACACTTCCTACTTACTTAATGAAGTAAACTCCTTTCTACTCATCCTATTTATCACGACTTCAGTAACATTATGTCCTGTACTCCAGTTGGTTTCCCGACCCCCAAATCCTTTGCAACTTCTTCTGCGTTGGTAACTGAAATGTTACCTAAAGTCTAAATTTTCTATGAACAATCCAAAATGTTTACCAACGAATTCTGACATACTGCATCTCCATTTAGAAGAGAAACTCTCCTTAATAACTAAAGGCTGTACTTAGTATATGGAATCTTAATGACAATCAACTCAATCTTCATTCTATTGGTGTAATGGCAGTTCTCACAGTGCTCACAGGTCTAAGGGAATGGCACATAACTGAACCAGATTGAGATGGCATGGGATAAACAACTCAAATCAGCAGATACAGTGAAGCGTGATAAAGCAGCTATTGTCCCACCTTGCAGAAATGCTTCATTCACCTGCACCAGATTTCATGCACAAGAGAGAGAGAGAACTCCTAAAGCATATGAAAGTGTAAATCCTTTATTTGAACTAAAAATAACTTTATGGTAGCCACTGTCATTCATACATACTATAGATATTGTGAAATACATCAATTTACCAAAGTAATAGGTTATATCAGAGTTTGTGTTATATACAGAGATTACAACCCATGGAACGAACAAAAAATTTTATAGGTAGAGCTAGGCCACCACTTAAGTTTACAGAAAGATAAACTTTCTTCAGAAACAAAAGGCTTCTTCTCCTACCAAAATTTTATAACAAGCCAAAGAATATGCCACTTTATTAAATCGAAATATTAGCAACTGAACTGAATTTACGTTCCTTTGTTGGGGTTTTCTCACAATGTTTTCTGGCAGATGCCAAGGAAGTACAGGGGTGCAGTGTCTGGGGTCGATGGCCGGCATAGTGAAGACGTGGTACCTGGATGATCTGGCTGCATTGAAGTATCTTCCAGGCGGCAGTCTGCAGTGGGTCAAAGGATGCCGGTTTCCCTTTCTTGCGGCTATTTAACCCAGCAGCTCCAGTGTTCCTCCGCTGATTCCAGAGTGATGATTAGCAGCCATTGGTGATCCCTGACTGGCAGATGGTCATATCATAGTGTGACCATCTGTGACGGAAAAAGGCTCATGCACATGCTTAGTTGGCATTGATTAAATGTTTGGCGGGAACGCCTGTAGTGCTGGCTGGCGGAAGGTGCCGGCAGTAAGTTGCAGGTGCCACTTAACTGTGCTGCGGTAGCCAACTGTTGTGATTGTGTGCCTGTGTGCGTCACGACAGTTATTATTCATTAAACATGCCAATTACCACTTATAGTTTACAAAAATATTTATGTGTATTGCAATTACACATCCGAGTACTTTTCTAAAATGACAGAAGAGCCACTCTTGATACAATTGTGGCCAGCTGAACTTCCTAAAATCTTCTTAAAATACTTCACTGGTTTTTAAATCAATATCACACACAATTCATAGGTACGTTTTATTGTCTCTGGGTATCAAGAGTTTCACACACATGTTGCTTAGTAATTCAATAAAACTGACTTCATGTTTTTAAGCTCATGTATCACAGCTTGTGCAGCGTAATGTAAAAGTAACTTTGAAGCTATGTAATATTCAGATCGGTCTCTGGTACATGAAACAGAATCAAACGATTCTTTTGACAACCCACCAGTTCTTGTACGGACTTCTTTATGCTGACAGGTGTCCCTCCAGCAATGACTCTATGATCAACACAACTGCTGTGTGTCATAAAAATTACACTGTATAGTGTCTGCCACAAGGAGTGCAACTCTAAAGGCAAGGGCTCATTCCACATTAACTTACATTGCCATAGTCAGTGCCAAATATCTTGCATGTTCTCACAATGGGCCTAATTAATCCAAATGAATAAAAATGTGATGAAGTGACAAACAATACAGTGCATTTTGTGCAGCTGTAGACATCAGGGGCTGGTTTGACACAGTTCACAAGATGCTGGATGCTAGAGTAAGCCTAAAGGATTAACATCATCATTGTTGTCAAGCCGTAGAGGTAATTGTGTTTCTTGCACCACTGAGGGGATATTTTCGAGTAGTCACACTGTTGCTGCACCATTTCCATAGTGAGGATCCACCTTTCATAAATACATTTGTGAGATCTTGCTGGAGCTTGATTGCTGCCCCTACTGTATAACAACCTAAGTTTGTCCACAGAGAAACAATTAGTGATAATGTTTGCTGCCTCACTGTGGTCACTCTGTTTGTGAGCTGGTTGTAACAGACACGATTCTGCATGAAAGGTTGCACAAGCTGTTTGTCATGTGACTGTCTTCAATTGGTATTCCTGAAGTGTTGCACATATCACTATGCCACAATATTTGTTGGCAAGCATGATCTTCACCAGCTACCAGAACTTGTCAATATGTCTTCTCTGTATCTGCTGTGAAGGCAATGCAGTGCATGCAGAAACACAATATTATGGATTACAAGTCCTGTTGAATGATTGGTCCTGTTATTAGCAAACTGTTTAGTTACTAACCCATGTTCAGTATGGCAGAAAAATCACACTACTGTCAGTAGTCGATCTGCCTTCCTCAGAGACAGTACTATGCACCATGTAACACGAAATGGCATCTGTAGTGACTACTGGTTGCTAAGTTTTTTTACTCCCTCATAAACTCTGCATAGCTTTCTTTAAACTTTGGTTGTCTCACTAGTTTGTATTCAGTCAGAGAGAAGAATTTTGCTGCAGTGCCAAAAGAATTGAGTACTGACTCATCTCTTCCCAAAACAGAAGACAAACAATGAACCTGCCTGTGGAATCTATATTTGTGTGTTAAACAAAGTGTGCTTTTGCATTGCTGATCTTCTCATCATTACAACATGATTTAGTTCTTCTGTCTCCAAGAATCTGTTCAAGGAAGTTTGAGCATCAGTGAAAGTTTTTGCAAAGCATAACATGACTGAACACCTTGATAAAATGTGCTCTACCACTTGATACTGCCGTGACACATACTGAAGCACAGGATGATCACTTCCTATGGAGACAACCCTTGCCTTCTAATAGCAACTTAGATTTGTCTCCAATGACCTAAGTGCTTAGCATTGGAGGGAAACCGCTGTTTGTCCCCAGGTGTGCTGTGCCATGGTGGTAATGTAGTCTTGTGATTTGCATTGATTCAAATTTATTTTTGAGGAAAGCACTCTCTCTTCAGATGACAGGGAGCTATTGGGACTCAGACTAGCTTCAGATTCTGTTCTTACAGACTGGCCAACTTTTCCTATCAGAGGCTGAAACATAATCATGTCTTTCAGGGATGCATTCCCAATTGCTTGGAGCCTTGTTAATCAGTGCATAAAGTTCACTTGCACATGCCCTTGTCATTGAGGGTAGTGCTAAGTTTCTTCCCATGTGTTGCTGCAAGAAACTGAGTCTTATTGTATCTGTTGCAAACCATATTAAAGGCCACATTAAAGTAAGTGCTAGTCACTAGAATATGAGCAGTATCATTGTGAGCTTCACATTACTTAACTAAGCAAATGATGATGCTTAGCAGTGCCCTGTAATTCCTCATAATTTACCACAAGACTCAAAAATGTCGTAAAAATGCCTGAACTGCATTACATCATCATCAAATGGTGGCAGTTAAGTGATGGGCGACTTGATTGTACTTTCGATGTACTCAAGTCAGATCCACCATCTAACGGAACCTTGTCACATGCATTGGCACAACACACTCATACAATTACATCCTACCCTGGATTTTCATTGTTTGAATGTAGATCAATAAGAAGAATTATGTTTCTTATACTGAGGATTTCATCATATTGTGCCCTGCCATGATTAATTATTGTTTTTGAGACAGGTGACACCTGTGAAGACCTCATTAGCAGGTTAATATGGGTAGATGCACAATATAAACCTTGGATCCAGATCATATCTTTTAGCAGATTGTTTAGCTTTTGCTAAATGAATAATATTTTAATAACATTCAAAACGATAAATTACTAGCTTGCAGGACATGGCTGACAATGTTTATTTCACTGATATTGCCAAAACATTGGCACAAATTGCAAATTAAATAAAGGATTTATTTGTAAACACTAAAATATATTTAGTGTGGACAAGGTGGATTGCCACTTGACCCTTGACCAGAGACAACGAGAGTTCACATTATTGCTGGTGATCATGGTGAGAATGTAACAATAGTTGAATGTGGAGATGCTGTAATTGCAAGTATCCCACCTATAATTCTGTTCAAAGGAAAGCTGTGTAAAGATGAAAAGCATTAAAAGTTCTGTGATGACAGCTGTTTCGAAATAACAGAAAATGTTCTGACAGCCAGTATCCTTGCAAAACCTTCCTACTTCTTAATGGAGCTAAATCACATCAGGATGCCTAGTATTGTTGCTGCTGCTTAAGAAAACAAAATATTCTATTGCCTATAAAGGAATTAAATGTGAATGTATGCCAACTGATAAATGTGTTTTCAAAACATGTGAATATTCTGGGATGTTGCTGACCTAATTTCTGGGCAACTGGAAAAGTTAAGAGTTATAGATGTGATGTTTGTAAGTGCCTGGCTGAGAGAAACGACACAAATGAGGCTGACTGCTGTTTCAAAGAAACAGAAATCTTTCCTTCCAATCTTTAAGTGATTCACAAAGCTAGATTTGCACCTTCAGTTTTTGCTGAGCATTCTATTGAAACAAATTTCAGCCATGATGCATCAATCTTATCATGTGATGGTTCAGCAGTTGACAGTTCTCCCTAAGCTATTTATCTAATGTAGGGGGTACTCGTTAGAATCACGCAGGGAACACTACCAAAGAAGAAGAAGAAGAAGAAGAAGAAGAAGAAGAAGAAGAAGAAGAAGAAGAAGTAGCAGTAGTAGTATTCAGAATAGTAGTATTTAATAGTATGGTATTCTACCTTACAGCAGCTCTGGTCATGTATTAAGCCTCTTCTACTTTTGTATGTCCATAGCCAGTCTTTTCATTTCTGAATATTTGCCTCCTTTCATGTTGTCCAGCATTTGATATCTTCTTTTTCCTCTTCCCCTTATTCCCTCCATCTCCCTTCCTCAATCTCCAGGTCTTTGCACCATATAGTGCACTGCTCCAGATGTGACATTTGGCAAGTCTTGTCCTCAGATCTTTGTTGAGTGGTCCACAAAGTAATTTGTTTCCTCTTGAATCCTTGTTTTGCCATTGTAGTTCTTTTCCTAATTTCTGTTAGGCAATACATATCATCCATTATTACAGTTTCCAAGTAATTGAAATTATTCACGTGCTCTGTTTCCTCTCCCCCTATTTTCATACGGAGTTTTGTCCCCTTTTCTCCAATTATCATGCTTCCTGTTTTCTTCTTGTTAATTTTCATTTGATATTCTTCTAATTTTGTGTTTAGATCATATAACATTTGTTCCATCTCTCTTGTACTCTCTGCCACCACAACTATATCGTCTGCAAATCTTATAAGCTCCACTCTTTGACCCTTATATAAACTCCTCCCCTTCTATCAAAACTTTCACTAATAATTTCCTTCAGGTATATACTGAACAGTGTTTGTGATAAGCAACCACCTAGTCTTACACATCTTCAGAGTTCAATTTCTTCATTCATCACACCTCCTACTGTTACTCTTGCGCAAATATAGATTTTAATTAGCCATCTATCCATTCCGTCAGCTCCATGTTTCCATAAGATTTCCATCAGTTTGTCCCATCCGACAGTGTCAATAGGCTTCTCAAGATCAATGAACGCAACATACACCTTCCTTTTCTTCTCCATGTACCTTTCCCCTATCACCTTCAGTAGCCCAATGGTATCTGTAGTTCCCACTCCTCACCTGAAACCAAATTGTTCATCTCCTAGTATGCAATTCAACTGTACACATAGCTTTGTGTTGAGCATCCTCAGCAAGACTTCTGCTGCATGTGTATCAGGCACACTGTTCTATGTCTATCACACTTTTTGCTGTTCTTTTTCTTTTCTACAGGTATTAAGATTGTTTCTGTAAAGTCCATTGGCTATTTTCCTGTCATGGATATTTGATTACACAATTCAATCGACTCCCTTTTCCCTTCTTTCCCCAATGACTCCATTGTCATTTCTCTTTTTCCCTGAATGTCAAATCCATTGCCTCTTTGTACATGAAATCATATTTTCCTCCTTTCTCTAATTTCACTGTCTCTTGTCACACTCTCCTGTCAACCATTTGTCCTTTACTTATTCTGTCTCCCTTCTTAATTCATAATTTTACCTTCTGTAGTTGTGCTTCCCTTCTTCTGTGTTTACAGTTTTCCATTTCCTGTGATCACCGATCTTGGTTATCATAACTGGTGTTACCCATTCTTTTTTATTAGTCTCCTCTCCTTGACTCAGTATTTCCTTAGCTGCATTTTTGATCCTATTTTTAAAACGATCCTGCCTTCCTTCTGTGCATTCCATTTCCTGACCCTTCATTATGATTTCACAATATGCATTCACCAATTTTTCACAATTGCCTTTGTCTTTGTTTCTCAAAGTTAAAGTACTCTCTTCTGTCCTTCCCAGGTTCCTTTCAATTAAACTAGAACCTCAGCTATTACTAATATATGATTTGAATAAGTATCTGCCCCTGGATAGCTTTTGACACTCTTCAGGCAATTTTGCTGTCTTTGTTGTATCATTATGTAATCAATTTGATATCTTTTTTGTCAAATCGAGATATCCAAGTACACTGTCATCTTTTGTGGTTACCAAATAGAGTATTTCCAACTACCATGAAATTTTCATTGCAGTATTCCAAAAACATTTGCCTTCTCTCATTTCTTTCACCCAGTCCAAATTTTCCCAGAGCTTCTCCGTCTGGTCCTTCACCAACTACCACATTCCAATCACCCATTATAACAAGACATGCATTTCTTTTCTCTCTCTGCTAAGTTTTCTATCGTCTCACAACATTCTTATACCTCTTCATCTGAATGATTACTTATTGGCATATAGACCTGGATGATAAGTCAGTCTTCCTTCTTCTCTCTGTCTCATCATCAATATTCTCCCACTAGCATATTCAACCTTGATAACCTTGTCCTCCACCTGTCAAAATTTCAACCTCATTCATCCCATTTTTATCTTCACCTGGATAGTACAATCAGAAGTCATCACTTTCTAGTTTTCCACAACCACCCCATCTCACCTCATACATACAGAGTATACCCAATTTGTTTCTTGTCCTTTCATGTTTTGCGATTTCTAATTTCCCTTCCTGGAGAAGGGTTAAAACATTCAAACTACCAATCCTCAATAAGTCTTCCTTCTCCTTCCTTCCTTTTCCCTTTGCCCTAATCTCTGGGCTCCTCGTGGTATTCGCCTCCTGGAGAACCGTTTGAGGGGACGCTTTACCCAGAGTCACAAGGTTGTAGCAGTGATATGACCAGGTACTCTCCCAGGCCTACCAAAGGATGACAGATAACTTCACTTGTCCTGATAATGAGGATGACCTATAAAATAAAATTGCACATTGCATTATCTACTTAACCTGGAACTTTCATTTTTCTGCTTGCATAATTTTCCTCTGTAAATTTGAATGGAATTTAGTATTCATTAAGTAAGGGCCACGTGATGAATAACTCTGTTATTTGTACCGGAAAAACTTTGAAGTTCATAATTCACCTTCTCTACCCATCAAAGATAGAGAGAGAAATTGACTGGCTAGTACCGTAGGAGGATTGCCATGAATTTCTAAATTAAAGAGTCAGAATGTACTGGCCTCCAAGTTCCTTGCTTTATAATGTTGAGAGTTACAGAAGGGATAGATTGCTGCTCATTGTAAATGTGACACATGACCTACTACAGGAAAGTGGAACACCCTACATAACATGCCCAGTTTCAATGGCTGCTTCACAACCCAGGCAATCTGTGTTGTCGCATACACCACCAGCTTTTCTGAACTCTGAAGGCTGGAGTTATCCTTAAAACACATTCTCTGCTCCTGAAACCATCCCTGCCTCAACCTGCAGTACTCCACTGTCTCCCTTCTTCTGCCAAAATGTTCCCTCCCACGCTCTCCCCACTGTCTTACGTCCTCCCAATTCACATCCCCACTGTGCATGGCTCTCTGCAAGTGCACCAACCAGTCCCTTCTCCTTTTGTGTGCTCCTTTCTTTTCTGATCAGTTCTTATCCCTTCCTTTCCTCCCTCCCTCCCAATTCTACACCATATAGCCTCATCTGCCACCTCTAGTCCCTGCACACTCTGCTAAGTTGCACTGTTTGCTCCTCTTCAACCTGTGCTGGGATGTCCCTCTACCTGCCCTGCTCCACTATGGATTGTTAGTCCCTTTAATATATTGATCTGGCCTGAGCAGCTAGAGGTATTGTGTGGTGGTGGTGTAGCTTCTTTTTCAGTAGTTGTAGTGGCAACTGCCTGTAACCCAAGTTTGTTCTTGTAACATCTGTGATATGGTCTACATGTGCTGGTACCATGAACAGCTGAAATCATGGAGAAACTACAGCCATTCTTTTCTTGTTGCTGTGTAGCTCTGCTGTGTGACTTAACCCATCATACCCATTTATTTTTAGTCATTATATATTCTGTATTTTTGGGAAACTGTGTCCTTGCAAAAAGGTATGAGTAACACTTTTTATAATGATGCCATCATTGTTTTGCACCCATGAGATTGGCACAGACAGGAGGGGACCAGAGTAAGTGTTTAAACTCAAAGGAGTGTTTCTGGAGTCACTTTTCAGCAATTCCGGATGTGTGGAGTGTCGCATTTACCTGCTGGAATTGCTGAAGTCTGTTAGAATACACAATGGACATGGATCGATGCAAGTGATCAGCCAGGATTCTTAAGTACAAGTCACCTGTCTATCATATCTAGACATATTAGGGGTGTCCGTCCCTGGTATCTGAGTGGTCAGTTCGACAGAATATCATACTTAACGGCCCGGGTTCAATTCCTGTCTGCGTCGGGGATTTTCTCTGCTCAGGGACTGGATGTTGTGTTGTCCTTACATTCATTATTTCAACCCCATCAACACACAAGTCACCAAAGTGGTGTCAACTTGCAAGACTTGCACCAGGCTAACTGTCTGATGGGAGGCACTAGCTACGTGGCATTTCCATATCAGGGGTCCAATATCACTCAAATTGCACATGCCCCACACAATTACAGAGCTTCCACCTCCTGTCTTGTTGGGTCTATGGATTTGTGAGGTTGTTTCCATACCCATACACTTTCATCCACTTGATACAGCTTGAGATGACTCATCCAACAAGGCAACAAGTTTCCAGTCAAGTCCAAGACCAAGGTTTGAAGTGCAATTACTGATGTAGACATACGATAGATTTTCACTTTTATATAACTTGCTGAACACAAACCAAACATCATGGTAAAGAATAGAAACACTAAAACCAATCATTTACAGTAACATTCAGTCGCTGGCCTAATTAAGCAAAATGATGCAACAAAATACTTGATCATATTCCAACAGGTCACACATGGTTTGTATTGAACAAGAGTTCTAGCATATGTATATCATGAGGATGCATGTGCAATTATTTACAAGCAAATTAACAACAGACTCATTGCTCCAAAAAGAAACAATGAGAAAGGGAAGATCAGGAAGATGATGGTGAGGTGAGCAGTCTTGCGATGGACCATCATAGCAACAATAGTTTGGGGCACAGAGGAGTGAAGATGTCATGGGAGGGCTTTGAACACCAGCAAGGCCCTAATTACTAGTGACAAACATAACAAATAAACATAGATGAACAAATACACCATTGGCTGTCATCACCCATGCCCTGGGTACAAATCAAACTGCTGATGTCTGCTTCACTGTGATATCCTTTTGGTGCTGATGGTGAATGGATGATTGTAACTGAGGTATTGTCAAAGGTGATTGACTTACATACAACAAATAGCATATCGATCAAGTATTGATTTCGCGTGCATCATGACAATAATGTTGAAAACAATTAAACAAATTTTCTTGCCCAAATGGCCTGACCTCTAGTGTAAGCTATTAAGGATTCAGCAAACATCTGAAGTATGCAGATGAAATGACTTTCCATCAATGCAGGTAATGTATCTGCCACATTAATGAATTTCTAGGTATCCTCCATTCACATAACTACTATTATTTGGTGGGAACAGGTATTGTTAAAGCTATACAAATTTATCTCAAGGTCCCCCTGCGGGTACGGGGTTAGAATAGGCCAGCAGTATTCCTGCCTGTCACAAGAGGTGACTAAAAGGAGTCTCAAATGCTTTGGCCTATATGTGATGGTCCCCTTGCGGGTTTGACCTCCATATTTCCAATTCTTCTAAAGAGCGAACCAATTGGTGAAGGGCACCTTACATGGTACATAGTGCCCATTGTGCATAGAGACATTTAGCCAGCCTTCTCATCATCGCACTGCCGTTCTGCTAGTTCCCCATATCTTGGGTGAGGATACATTCCTAGGTGCCCCCCCTGCAGGTCCGGGGATTAGAATAGGCCCGAGGTATTCCTGTCTGTCTGTCATAAGAGGTGACTAAAAGGAGTCCATCCCCCTCATGGGGGTAGTTAGCGCCTGCGTCCGGAGACGGACGGTTCCACGACCTATAATTGTGGTCTTTTTGGTTTTTCACTTCTCGTTTCTTCCTTCCTTTTGTTGGTTCCTTTCTTTGCTCTTCTCCACCTCACTGTCTTCCTTACTCTTTCCCTTGACTTCTCCTTGCCTTCTCCTTGCCTTCTCCTTGCCTTCTCATTGCCTTCTTCTCCTTGCCTTCTTCTCCTTGCCTTCTTCTCCTTGCCTTCTTCTCCTTGCCTTCTTCTCCTTGCCTTCTTCTCCTTGCCTTCTTCTCCTTGCCTTCTTCTCCTTGCCTTCTTCTCCTTGCCTTCTTCTCATTGCCTTCTTCTCATTGCCTTCTTCTCATTGCCTTCTTCTCATTGCCTTCTTCTCATTGCCTTCTTCTCATTGCCTTCTTCTCATTGCCTTCTTCTCATTGCCTTCTTCTCATTGCCTTCTTCTCATTGCCTTCTTCTCATTGCCTTCTTCTCATTGCCTTCTCCTTGCCTTCTCTGCTCTCCGCCTCGGCGTTTGAGACAGTCTGTCCTCTTTCTCCCTCTCTCTCTTCTTTTTCCTCTTCTTCCTTCCTCCCTGTGCATGCCTGAAGGCCGACCCACGCGTTCGCACGCGTAGCCGGTGACGGGGTATCGCGTAATTCCCCGCCCTGGGTAGACATGTAAGGCACGCGCGTACCCCCCGGTAAAGGCCAGGCCCGGGGAGGGGTGATTGCCTGAGCTGATACCTTCTGACTATGCCGATTGGTCCCTCCATCTGTTTCTCGGGAGGTGTGACATGAGGTGTAAACATTCACCTAAGGCGGGAGTGCCCTCTGAGAGGGTCCCCACAAGGAAGGAGCACGCCATCGGAGATGCTGGCAATCATGGGGGATTCCTCCGCAATGGATTCCACTCCATCTCTCTCGACTTCTGCCCAAAAACGGAAACGTGACCAGCCACCAGTGACAAAAGTACTACCGCCTGCCCCACAGTTCCTCGTAGTTTCTCGATCTGAGGACGGAAAGGATTTTTCCTCTGTCAACCCTTTCGTTATCCAGAAGGGCGTAGATGCCATAGCCGGATCTGTCAAATCTTGTACCAGGTTGTGTAACGGTACCTTATTACTAGAAACTGAGAGTGCCTTTCAGGCACAAAAACTGCTTCGGGCCACACTCCTGTACACGTTTCCTGTCCGGGTGGGGGCCCACCAAACTTTGAATTCGTCTCGTGGTGTAGTCTATACTAGCTCCCTCACCGGATTGACTGACGAGGAGATTCCATCTTTCCTCACTGAGAAGGGCGTGACTGCTGTCCATAGGGTCATGAAAAAGGTCAACAATGACCTTGTACCGACCCGGACACTTTCCTTGACCTTCGATAGAGTTAAGCTGCCATCGCGCATCAAGGCAGGCTACGAGGTTATTTCTGTTCGCCCCTATGACCCGACACCTACGCGCTGCTACCAGTGTCAGCGTTTCAATCACACTCGACAGTCTTGTTCCAATGCGGCTAAATGTGTCACTTGTGGCAGGGATGCCCATGAGGGTGACTGTCCACCTCCGTCTCCTCGTTGTGTGAACTGTCAGGGTGACCATGCCGCATCCTCCCGCGACTGTCCTGTCTATAAGGAAGAACGCTGTATCCAAGAAATTCGGGTCAAAGAGAAAGTGTCCACCTCGGCTGCTCGCAAGCTGTTGGCTAGTAGGAAGCCCGCGCTGCTCCCAGCGGGGAAATACAGTACTGTCCTCGCCTCTCCTCGGACTACCCGGGAGGTGGCAACCCAGACATGCGATCTGACCTTTAGCACCATGGTCGTCCGTTCGGCCAGTGCTAAGATCGCGCGGTCGACGTCTCCTCTTCCTCCAATCACCCCACAGACACCAGCCCCTTCATCAGCTTCTGCTAAGACGAAGACCCCGAAGTCAGATGCACGGGCCTTCAAGAAGGAACCATCCCGTGCAGACTTCCTACGTACGTCGACCTCCTAGCCTTCGACCGGTACTTCCACCAAACGTCCTTCCAAGAAGGCTCATAGGAAGCACAGTTCTCCTTCTGCGCCACGGCGCATTTCTTCTCCTGCGCCACCCAGCGGTTGCCGCCCCAGGCCGTCATCCGTTTCGCCTGGCCGCACCACTGGTAGCCAAACATCTGGCCGTTCACCGGCGGAGGAGCTCCCCCTCCCGGCCATCCTCCCAAGATGGCCGATGAACCTATAGACCCAATGGACGATGACTGTCCGCCTACTGATAGTGGCGGCAGTGCTCGCTCGAAGCCAGTCCCTCAGCGGCCTTCGAGGTGACCCCTTCTTTCATCTTCCCTTTCTTACGATGGCACTTATTCACTGGAATATTCGCAGCATTCGCTCCAACCGAGAGGACTTGAAGTTGCTGCTCCGCTTGCACCGTCCGCTCGTCGTAGCCCTCCAGGAAACGAAGCTACGCCCATGCGATCAAATTGCCTTGGCACACTACACCTCTGTGCGTTTTGACCTACCCCCTGTGGTAGGTATCCCAGCTCATGGAGGGGTTATGTTGCTGGTCCGGGATGATATTTACTACGATCCCATCACGTTGCACACTGGCCTGCAGGCAGTTGCCATCCGCATTACTCTCCCCACTTTTACATTTTCCATTTGTACCATTTACACTCCATCGTCATCTGCCGTTACCAGGGCAGACACGATGCAACTTATTGCTCAGCTACCTGCACCATTTTTGTTAACTGGAGACTTCAATGCCCACCATCCCCTTTGGGGCTCTCCAGCATCCTGCCCGAGGGGCTCCTTGTTAGCAGACCTTTTCAACCAGCTCAATCTTGTCTGCCTCAATACTGGCGCCCCTACTTTTCTTTCGGACACATCTCACACCTATTCCCATTTAGACCTCTCTATATGTACTCCCCAACTTGCATGCCGGTTTGAGTGGTATGCACTTTCTGATACATATTCGAGTGACCACTTCCGTGTGTTATCCATCTCCTGCAGCATACCCCCTCTCCGTGCTCCTCTAGTTGGACCATCTCCAAGGCAGACTGGGGGCTCTTCTCTTCCAGGGCGGCCTTTCAGGATCAAACCTTCCCAAGCTGCGATCGTCAGGTCGCACACCTCACGGAAGTCATTTTCGCTGCTGCTGAATATTCCATCCCTCACCCTACTTCTTCTCCACGTCGCGTACCGGTCCCCTGGTGGTCCGCAGCATGTAGAGATGCTTTATGTGCTCGTCGACGTGCTTTATGCACATTTCAGCGCCACCCTACAGTGGCGAATTGTATCAATTATAAACGATTACGTGCTCAGTGTCGTCGTATTATTAAAGAAAGCAAGAAAGCCAGCTGGGCTGCTTTCACAAGCACCTTCAGCAGTTTTACTCCTTCTGTTGTCTGGGGTAGCCTGCGCCGGCTATTTGGCACTAAGGTCCACTCACCAGTTTTTGGCTTGACGGTCGCGAATGATGTCCTTGTGGCCCCTGAGGCTGTCTCCAATGCCTTTGGCCGCTTTTTCGCAGAGGTTTCGAGCTCCGCTCATTACCACCCTGCCTTCCTCCCCCGCAAACAGGCAGAGGAGGCTAGGCCACCTAACTTCCGCTCCTCGAATCGTGAAAGTTATAATGCCCCATTCACCATGCGGGAACTCGCGAAACGCACTTGGCCGATCACGGTCCTCCGCTCCAGGGCCTGATTCTATTCATATTCAGATGCTGAAGAACCTTTCTCCTGCGGGTAAAGGTTTTCTTCTTCATACATACAATCGCATCTGGATTGAGGGACTTGTTTCCGCATGCTGGCGCGAGTCTATTGTTGTCCCGATTCCTAAGCCGGGGAAGGACAAGCACTTGCCTTCCAGTTATCGACCTATCTCGCTTACCAGCTGTGTCTGTAAAGTGATGCAGCGAATGGTTAACTCTCGATTGGTTTGGCTGCTCGAGCCTCGACGCCTACTTACCAATGTACAATGTGGATTTCGTAGGCGCCGCTCTGCTGTTGACCATCTGGTTACCTTGTCGACCTTCATTATGAATAACTTCTTGCGGAAGCGCCTGACCGCGGCTGTGTTCTTTGATTTGGAAAAGGCTTACGACACCTGTTGGAGGGCGGGCATTCTCCGCACCATGTATACATGGGGCCTTCGCGGTCGCCTCCCCCTTTTTATTCGTTCCTTTTTAATGGATCGACAGTTCAGGGTACGTGTGGGTTCTGTCCTGTCAGACACCTTTCGCCAGGAGAATGGGGTGCCACAGGGCTCAGTTTTGAGCGTCGCTCTCTTCGCCATCGCAATCAATCCAATAATGGATTGCCTCCCAACTGATGTATCAGGCTCCCTTTTCGTGGACAATTTTACCATCTATTGCAGCGCGCAGTGTATACGTGTCCTGGAGCGCTGTCTTCAGCGTTCGCTTGACCGTCTTTACTCCTGGAGTGTCGCCAATGGCTTCCGTTTTTCTGCCGAGAAGACGGTCTGGATTAACTTCTGGCGCTACAAAGAGTTTCTCCTACCGTCTTTACGACTTGGTCCCGTTGCCCTCCCAATCGTGGAGACAACCAAATTTTTAGGCCTTACATTTGACAGGAAACTTAGCTGGTCTCCACATGTCATATTTGGCCGCCCGTTGTACCCGTTCTTTAAATGTCCTCCGTGTTCTCAGTGGTATGTCGTGGGGAGAGGATCGAACCGTCCTACTTCATCTATATCGGTCGATCATCCGCTCCAAGCTGGATTATGGGAGCTTCGTATACTCCTCTGCACGGCCATCCATCTTACGCCGCCTCAACTCCATACAACATCGGGGTTTACGACTTGTGATCGGAGCATTTTATACTAGTCCCGTAGAGAGTCTTCATGCTGACGCTGGCAAATTGCCACTCACCTACCGGCGCAATATACTGCTTTGTTGGTATGCCTGTCGGCTACTGTCAATGCCCGACCATCCGTCTTATCGTTCCTTTTTTGACGACTCTCTCGACCGTCAATACGGGATGTATGTCTCTGCCCTGCTACCCCCTGGAGTTCGCTTTCATCGCCTCCTTCAACACCTTAATTTTTCACTCCCTGCACCCTTTCGAGTGGGCGAGAGCCACACGCCACCTTGGCTCCAGGCTCAGGTCCGTGTTCACCTTGACCTCAGCTCGCTCCCAAATGAGGTTACCCCCGGTTCGGTCTACCACTCCCGTTTTGTGGAACTTCGTTCGAAGTTCATAAATATGACTTTCATTTATACAGATGACTCTAAGACCAATGATGGGGTCGGGTGTTCCTTTATTGTCGGGGCACAAAGTTTCAAATACCGGCTCCATGGCCATTGTTCGGTCTTCACAGCTGAGATCTTTGCCCTCTACCAGGTTGTTCTTTACATCTGCCGCCACCGACATTCTGCTTATGTTATCTGCTCCGATTCCCTGAGTGCCATCCAGAGCCTCAGTGATCCGTATCTGGTTCACCCTTTCGTGCACCGGATCCAACGCTCTCTTCAGCAGCTGGTGGACGTCGGTTCTCCGGTTAGCTTTATGTGGGGTCCCTGGCCATGTCGGTATCCCTGGGAACGAAGCTGCAGATGCCGCGGCCAAGGCTGCGGTCCTCCAGCCTCGGACAGCTTCTTGTTGTGTCCCTTCATCAGATTTTAGCAGTGTTATTTGTCGGCGCATTTTATCGCTGTGGCATGACGATTGGGCTGCCCTTACAGCCAACAAGCTTTGGGCCTTGAAACCTCTTCCCGTGGCTTGGACGTCCTCCTCACGCCCTTCTCGGCGGGAGGAGGTAGTTTTGGCCCGGTTAAGAATTGGACACTGCTGGTTCAGCCATTGCCATCTGCTGACGGCTGCGCCGGCGCCGTTCTGCCCATGTGGGCAATTGCTGACGGTCCACCACATTTTAATGTCGTGTACAGATTTTAACGCACTGCGTCTCGATCTTAACCTGCCATGTACTTTAGATGCCGTTTTAGCGGATGACCCACGAGCAGCTGCTCGTATTCTTCATTTTATCAATTTGACAAACCTCACTAAGGACATTTGATGATGCTGTTTTTTAATCCTATGCCTGTCAGTCTGTCTTTTATCGTGTTTTCCCTTTTAGTTGTGTTTCTAAACTTGTGCCTCGCGGTACATTCTTAACGTCGTCAGGGCGCTAATGACCATTGTAGTTGTGCGCCCTAAAACCACAAAAAAAAAAAAATTCCTAGGTGCAATTTTCACCATGCACTGTGCATTGTTGCTTTTTGCAGAGCTGATGACCAAGGACTTCCTTGCACCTAATATCCAGCATAGTAGCCAGTCAATTGTGGTGGAGCTGCCATGTACCCTGTTGGTTGTAGCCCCCTTACAACACAGGGAGCACTCTGCTGATGCCTGCGCCAACTCCCCATGTATGCCAAGGTGTAGAGTCCTATCTCCCTGGGGTATTGGGACTCCCGGCAATGGCCATCCTGCCAGGTGGCCCTTGTTGAGACTGGGTGGTGCCCATGGGGAGGGCCCTTGGTCGGAGTGGGTGGCATCAGTGCAGGTGAAGCGTGGTACATCATCTTTTGCTGGTGGCCATCTACCAGCAGTCTCTAAGCATTCTTGTGCTCAATTCAATGCTCAGAAATACAATCCCAAATCATTCCCCTCCCTGGCCACACTGTGGGAGGAGTGTCTCAGGATGGCAGTGACACTTACTTGCGCTGGTTCCTAGTTAGTACAAGAGCTGAAGGGGAGCCTTTCATGTCAACATCTAAATTCTTCATAGAGCATTTAGAGGACAAGTTTGGGGAGGTGGAGGACTTGTCCAAAATGCGCTCTTGGTCAGTATTGATGAAAACAGCATTTTATGCGCAGTCCTGAAGATTACTTGCTTGTGACAAGTTGGGGGATGTTTCATTTACCATAACACACCATAAGAGTTTAAATATGGTCCAGGATATTATTTTCTGTAGGGACCACCTTTTTAGTCTAATAACTAGCTGTGCACCAATTAAGAACATTAAGGTGTTCACTTCATCTGGCACATACATTGGGGTCTGAAGGATAATGAGATTGCTACTGGTGCCTTCATCTTGACCTTCAAGGGTGATACATTACTGGAGAAGGTCAAGGTGATAGTCTACCACAGTGACATCAAGCCCTATATCCCTCCACTGACAAAGTGCTTTGTGCTGCAAGGTCAGCCATATGTCTTCCTGCTTTACTTCCAGCCTCACATGTCGAGATTGTAGATGCCCATCATATCCCAATACTCCATGTGCCCCACCTCCCATCTGTGTCAACTGCAGAGAGCCTCATTCACCTTGCTCGCCGGACTGGAGGATCTTACAGAAGGAGCAGAAAATCATGGATATAAGGCACTGGACCGACTGACTTATACTGAGGCTAAGAGGAAATATGAATGACTCCATCCTGTGTGAATGGCATCCTCATATGCCGCCACAACCACCACCAAGATGGCCCCATCAGCTCAGAGAATTTCAGTTGGCTCACCAAGCCGATCAAGTCCATATGCCCCCTTGAGCATGGGGGCACTACCCACCCTGCTGCTCCTGCTCCGCCTACTTTGGGAGGAATCCCCCTCCCCATACACCTATTTGGTATTGGGCATGTCTGTCCCCACTTCTAAGCCAGAGAAATGTCCAACTTGTTCAGCTGCTCTCTCTTGCAAGGGGTCCCTTGGGTCCCTCCCTTCCCAGGTTTCCACAAGTGGGAAAGATGACGCTCGGCAATGGCATAAGTGCCCACAAGCAGTTGGTTGTAGGGCTTTGTGATCCTACTCCATCCTGGAGACTGAATTGGTGAAGCCCTCCCAGCCAGTGAAACCCAAGGGGCAGAGAGAAAAATCCAAGAAGAGGACCTCTAAGATGAAGGAACTTGTGATGGCATCTAGCCCACCACAACCTACAAGCTCTGTGTCTGAGGGCAAGGTAGAGACTCTGGCGTCTGCTGAGGACCTAGATCTTGCCTGACTCTGACACAATGGATGTCACTCACACAGGTGCTTAATCGGTGGCAGCAGGTGACCCAGTGGTGTAATCTTCCTCTTTGGTCCCTTCACACCTTTCTCAGCCAGGGACAATGTCGGCCTCCAGTTGAACTGCAGTGGTTTTTTCCACTATGTTGCTGAGCTCAGACAACTTCTCAGCCTTGACCCTTTCCTCTCCATTGTTCTTCAGTAGTCTTGGATTCTGGTGACTGGTGACGTGAACCCCTGCCCTCCATAGCTATGGGGATTATTATAGGAACAGGGCAGCTTATGAGAGGGTACCTCGTGGCTTCTACATGTATTTCCATCACTCCCTTTGCAGCGAGTCTGTCCCTCTACAAATGCCTTTAGAGGTTGTCGCTGTTCGGGTGTGGATGCCTCTGGCTGTTACTGTCTGCAGTCTCTCTCTTCCACCAGATAGTGATGTCCCGCAGCATTTCCTGACTGCGCTGATAGTCCAATTGCTGCCACCTTTCTGTTACTCAGCAACTTCAATGCCCATAAACATCTGTGGGATGGATCAGTGGCAACAGGCTGAGGCAGCATCGGTGAGAAAGTATTGCTACAGCTCGACCTTTCTCTTTTAAATAGTGGTATCTTCACACATTTCAGTGTGGCACATGGCACATACTCAGCCAATGACCTTACCAGCTGCAGCCCTAGCCTATTACCACCTGTCCAATGGAGTGTGCTTGACGACTTGTGTAGTAGTGACCACTTTCCAATATTTGTCACAGCCACAGTATCACTCTTCTGGGCGCCCCTGCAGATGGACTATGAATAAGGCTGACTGGGACTTGTTCACCTCCATTGCCACTATTCAGACTCATTCCAATGACGCCCCTGATGCGATGGTTCACTCAGTCACCACAGGCATCATTACTGCCGCAGAATGTGCCATTCTGTGTTCTTCTGGGTCCCCTTGGTGGAGGACTGTGCCATCTGTACAACCTTTGCCCACCATCAGCATCTGGTTGCCATCTTCTTTGACATGTGGAAGGCATACGATTAGACATTACAACATCACATCCTCTCTACGCTTCATGGTTACGATCTTTTGGGTCCCCTCCCAATTTTCATACAAAATTTTCTGTCACTTGGTTCCTTCTGTGTGCAAGTTGTGGCCTCCTATAGTTCCTTCTGAGTTCAGGAGAATGGGGTCCCACAAGGATCTGTATTAAGAGGCTGCCTCTTTTTGATAGCAATTAATGGCCTTGCTGTTGTGGTGGAATGCCTGTCTCATCTTCCTTTTAGGCTGATGACTTCTGCCTGTACTATAGCACCACTTGCATTGCAGCTGCTGAACAGCAGCTGCAGGGTGCTATCCAAAATGTGCAGTCTTGGGCTGTAGCACATGTCTTCCAGTTTTCGGCTGCCAAGACCTGCGTTATGCATTTCTGTCGGCGACACACTGTTCAACATGAGCCATGGCTTTATCTTGACAGCAAACCTCTTGTGTTGTGGAGACGCATCACTTTTTGGGATAGGTTTTTGATACCTGGTTGACTTGACTGCCTCATATTTGGCAGCTTTAACAAATGTGCTGTCAGCATCTTAATGCTCTTCATTTCTTGAGTCACAGCAACTGAGGTGCTGATCGGTCTACCCTTCTACGGTTGTACCAGGCATTAATTCAGTCCTGGCTAGATTATGGAAGCCTGGCTTATGGTTCGGTAACACATTCTGCATAGTGGTTCCTGGACCCAATCTTTCACAGCGGTATATGACTCGCCACTGGTGCTTCCCTGACAAGCCCTGTCAACCGTGTACTTGTGGAGGCAGTTATCCCTCCATTGTCATTCTGGCGCCAACAATTACTGGCCGCTTATGCTACACACATCTGTAGCTTGCCCGGGCATCCCACTTATCATCTGCTGTTCCTTCATTCGATAGTCCACCTTCTGGAATGGCAGCACAGGAAAGGGTGTACACTCACAGTTTCTGTCGGAGCTCTTCTCTCTGGGCTTGAGGTTTTCCGGCTTCCACTCTTTTCTGGGCCCCTCAGTGTATACCCCCAGGATGTGTGTGCCACCAATGCTGTTGGCTCGATTTGCACTGTGCCTGAAGGACTCGGTCCTTCCTGAGGCCCTCTGTTGAAGCTTTCTTTCAATCCTTGCCACGTTTCAAGGCTGTGACATTGTCTATACTGATGGTTCAGTGGTTGCTGGTCATGTCTGTCATGCTCTTATTCTACAGGAACATTATGAACAACACTCACTGCCAGCTGGCTGCAGTGTTTTCACTTCCATGATGGTCACCACCTCTTGCACTCGAGAGTATTCATGCTCCTGCTCAGGTGAGTCCTGCATTATCTGTAGTGACTCCCTGAGCGGTTTACGAGCTATTGACCAATGTTTACCTCACTCTCGTGTGGTGATGGCTATCCAGGAGTCCCTCCATACTCTTGCCTGTAGTGGCCGCACTGTGGTCTTTGTGTGGACCCTGGGTCCTGTAGGCATCCTGGGAAATGAATGTGTTGACACAGTGACCAAACAGGTTGTCGGTGCACCAGCCATGGAGATGGGCCTTTTGGAGAGTGATCTCTGGTCAGTGGTTGGCTTTTCCTTTTCCTGTTTGTTTTTTTAATTTGTTTCTAGGGTTGGCCAACAACTGTCACACTCTGTGTGATTCTAATTCCTTTTGTCAGGTCTCTGTCAGTGTCTTTCTTGTCCTGTATTATTGTCTCTTGTCATCTCCATTGTTTGTTTTTATTCCTTGTGGTGGTTTCAAAAAAAAAAAAAAAAAAAAAAAAAAGAAGAAAGAAAAAGGGACATATGACCCTAGTAGTCTGGTCCCTTCAATCCCACAAACCAACCAATCATCAAAAGGATGACAGTAGGAATGGAAGTTGCTGGAGTATTGGGAACTGTGGATTAATATAAACTTATGTGATGGATGAATCTTTGGAATGTCAGACTCATGACCCAATAAATGGATGGTATTAAGGACAAGCCATCAGTAACTAACATACATTACATGTTACATAACATGTGTATCTGCTGTAGCTGCTTCCATTCTTCCTTTTGCTTAAGAATTAAACATTGCACACACATATATTAAAATGGGTCATCCTTGGATCAAATTCAAACTAGCAGCCTCTGTCTTTTCAACATAGTTACATCTGCAACAAGTCAACCAGAAAAACTTTTTCCCTTTGTCTGTATGCCTTTTGAAGCATCAGACTGACACATCTGCTATAGTCACTGGCATTCAGACTCATTAGTACGGTTATCAAGTAATTGTTCAAGGTAAGATACACGAATAGATGAGCAAAAACTCAAACCTCTGTTGGAGGTGGGATTCAGACCTACAACGCCTGGAAAAGCATCTGTCTTGCCCTACACGACCTCCACAGGCAGCCACCTCAGTGGTTATGGCCAGACAGTGATCAGTCTGTCACCACAGTCACACCTTTTGATGGCAGCATATTTAATTCTTCCCCAGACATCATCATGAAAGTGATAAAAAAAAAAAAAAAAAATTAACATTGCGAGCAAGTAGTTGCAATGGCTCACTGGTAGCATTCAATTTGAGACAGTTGACATTCTGATTAATGAATACAAGATTTTGGTTTGAGATGCATGTGAGAGATATGGCATGCCACTGACTACTGTAGAGATATTGGAAGAATTATGTTGAAACAGGCACTATCAGGAGAATTTCTTGCAGGAAGAGACTGAGTGCAAAGTGGGGCCATATGGAGCTTGTGTGTAAGAGCTGTCCTCTCATTTCCTAATTTTAAGCAGTAGAGTGACAAACTTCAGTTCGAATGACACAGTTCACTGAAGGCTGAGGAAAGCTGTACTGCTTGCCCAAAGATCAACTGTAAAACAGGAACTCAGTGAGGAAAATGTGCTACATTGGCTGGCAGTTGCAGAGCTCTGTCTGAATGCAGCATGGGAAAATGTATTTTTCACACATAAGGTATCTAATGATTTTTTCATCTTCTGCTGCTCAGTTTTCTGTCTGAGAGCCAGTGGAAAATCCCTTGGTGATGGGAAAGCATCAAGCATGAGATGAGAAAATTTGAGCTAGTTCTAGTTTACTTCATTCTTTTAACTGAAATAAACAGTTATGTTTTGAATATTACATTCTCTTTACTTAATCTGTGCCAACATACATGAATAGATATAAATCAAGAGAGCCCTGTTTTAAAGCTATTTTTTGTTATTTCTGATTTGTCAGTCTTCCACTGTATCGCCATCCACTGGACTTGCCCAAAAATAATCAAAACATTTCTTCTAACATTATCTCTCTCTCTCTCTCTCTCTCTCTCTCTCTCTCTCTCTCTCTCTCTCTCTCTCTCTCTCTCCCTCCCAGGAACCAGGCTATGAGAATGGCTTGTAGTTTCTAAATTGTGTTTAAATATTGAAACTGGTCTGTGTGCTGTAGTTAATCGGAGTGTGCTCTTCTTCCTATAGTGGGTATAGGATAATAAAGAATGTCATATTTGTTTGCATTGGACAAATTTTTTTCTGGAGGCTGGACTACAGCATTGAAATTTCTCTTCCTGTAATGGAGAAAAAAATGAAACTATTGACACTGCATCGTGTAATTTCCATCTTGCTTGCTCCATAGCCTGATGAAGCACAGCATTGTTAAGAGGCCATCTGATGTCAACAATTGATCATTTTGCCTAGTTAGTGCTACATAACAATAGCAAGAGCAGGCACTAAATTTACTTACTAAGTGACAATCTGCCTTACATTCCTACACCTTTCAATAGGAGCAAATGATATGAGGAGTGGGGAGTAGCCATAATGCCACTTGTCTCTGACACTTCAGTCCCTCATCTCTCCACAAACATTGTTAAATTGATTATCATATATGTAAATCTGGTAGGAGGCATAGTACGATCACATCACAGCACACACATGGAATGATATCAGTGCAGTCACCTCCAGCATCTTCTGTGCAGGTGGCTAGTCTGAGAATTCTGTACTGCCTTCACAGAGTGAACAAAGTACTTGTTTCTCTTGAGGTGATGCAGTGGTGAAAGTTGAGCACCCACCCTGATAGCTATTGACACAGGCTGATAGCCCCCCAGGGGATCCACAACTCTGTTTGTGGATATGTGCATGGCGAGCACAGGACCCTGGGCTAGTGCGTCCCTCTCACCCTCGAATCTTTCCTTCCCCTTCTCCCCCTCTGGGAGTATGTTTTGTGCCTACATCCAGAGACGGCTCTTCTTCACTTCCTCTCTGGACAGTCTGTCCTTCCCTTGTCCTCCTCTTTTCCTTGCCTCTTCTCTTTACCCTCTTCTCCAATGCGATGTTTGAGTCCACTCTTCTTTCCTTCCCTTTTCTTTGTTTCTCCCTTTCCCTTTTTTTGGTCCTCCATCTCTTTCTTGCGAGGTGTGACTTGAGATGCGGACAATCACCTAAGGTGGGTGTGCCCTCAGAGAGGGCTCCCACAAGGAGGGAGCACGCCATTGGAGATGCTAGTAACCATGGGACATACTTCTGAAAGGGTTTCATCATCATCTACTATGTCTGCTCATAAGCAAACATTAAATGAGTTACAGCCACAGACAATTCTTCCAGCAGTGCCACAGTTCCTTGTTGTTTCTCGTTCGGACAAAGGTCAAGACTTATCGAAAGTCAACCCTATCATTATTCAGAAAGATGTTGACATGATTGCAGTTCCTGTAAAGTCTTGTTCCCGATGATGAAATGATACGTTGTTGTTAGCAGTCAGTGCCATCCAGGCACAAAAATTGCTGTGATCTTCACTGCTACACACCTTCCCCGTCTGGGTGGAAGTGCAATGCACTTTAAATTCATCATGCAGCATGGTTTATACACACTCACTCGATGGATTGTCCAATGAGGAAATACAAAACTACCTGTCTGACAAGGTCGTAATGACTGTACATAGTCATGAAAAGTGTTGACAAGAACTTGGTACCAACCTGTACTATCTTCTTGACATTTGACAGAGTTCAACTTCACTCAAACATTAAAGTGGGCTAAAAGATAATTTCATTTCATCCTTACATCCCATACCTAGGTGTTGCTAACAGTGTCAGTGGTTTAATCATACCAGCCAGCCATGTTCAATTCCGGCCAAATGTGTCTCATGAGGCAAGGATGCCCATGCTGCTTCCTCTCGAGATTGCCCCATTTTCAAAGATGAACATCTTATTCAGGAAATCAGAGACAAGAAAAAGGTGTTGACATTTGCTGCTCTGTTACTCACAAGTCACAAGCCCACTGTGCCTCACACAGGTAAATATAGCACTGTCCTTGCATCTCCTCAGCCTACTAAGGAGGCAGCCCCGCATACTTTTGATCTCACCTTTGATGCCACAGTCATCAGATCGGCCAGCACAAATATCGCCTGTTCAACCTCCCCATTATCACCTGCTCACTCTACAGCTCACACTTTATCAGCTTCTGCTAAATCACAAGCCCCATAATCAGACACCCAGTTTTACAAAATTAAGCCTACCCGCAAAGATTTTTTTACCTACCCAACTTCACAACCATCAATTTCTCCCTCACCTCAATGTCCTGTTTCCAAGAAGACTCATAAGAAACCCAGTTCCTCTCCTTCTCTGCCATGGCATGTCTTATCTACAGCACCACCTGGTGGTAGCCGCCCTCACCAGTCTTCTGTGTCGCCAAGGCGCACTGCTGGACCCTTGTAAACAGGCCGGTCGCTGGTGGCAGGAGCTGATCCCAAACAACCTATGGATCAGGATCTTCTGCATTTGGCTAAATGCCATTCCACGCTATTGTCCGGCGGCTCTCAGTAGTCATTGAGTTGAGGGAAACCGTGGTAAGATTCTTCCCTTTTCTGTCCACCCTATGTCCATTATCCATTGGAATATCCACGGCATTAGATCTAATCAGGATGAATTTTCGATCTTGTTACGATCCTACTCGCTGGTCATCTTCTGTTTTCAGGAAACAAAGCTTCGCCCCCACAGTTGCTTTGTTTCCCCTTATTTTCAGTCAGTCCAGTTTGATCTCCCTTCTGTTGATGGCACTCCAGCACATGTAGGACTCATTATTCTTCTCCATAATACTGTCCATTATCACCTAATCCCCTTAAACAGTTACTTCCAAGCTGTTGCTGTCCGTCTTTCCCTTTCTGGATACACCTTCTCTCTTTCTACCTTATACATTCCATCATCCACACCAATGGCAAGAGCTGACCTCCTTTGTCAGCTCCCACCCCCTATTTGCTGGTTGGGGATTTCAATGCCCACCACCCACTTTGGGGGTCTCCGCGTCCTTGTCCACGAGTCACCCTATTGATTGATGTCTTCCACGACGCAGATCTTGTTTGCCTCAACAATGCGAACCTCCATTTTTGTCTGCCTCGAAGACGAAATTCTCTCATTTGGACTTTTTGGTCGGTATGTCCAGCTAGCTCAGCACTTTGAAAGGTTCACTCTCACTGATACACACTCGAGTGACCATTTTCCACGTGTCCTTCGATTGCAGCCCCAACTGCCATCAATGCGCCCAAGATGTTGGAAATTTGCCCAAGCCAATTGGACCCTTTTTTCATCTCTAGCGAAATTCGATGACCATCACTTTCATAGCGTCGATGATCAGGTCACTCATATTAAAGAAGTTATTCTTACAGCCATGGAATTTTCAAAACCTCAGAGCGACCCAACCCCACCCCCCACCCCCCACCTCGCCCACTGCAGTTCCTCGGTTGAACGAGGTGTGCCGTCGTGATGAAACACGTGGGTGGCAACATGCTCTTCAGGTTTTCTGCCACCATCCTACTTCGGCCAACTGTATCCACTATAAGCAGTTATGTGCGTGATGCTGCTGCATCATCCTCAAAAGCAAGAAGGCAAGCTAGGACTTATTTACTAGCTCTTATGACACCATCACTCCCTCCTCTGAAGTTTGGAGTCAAATTCGACAGTTATCTGGTGCACCTAGTTTCTCCCCATCTCTGGGCTCACTGTCATGCATGATACCTTGGTGGACCCAGTCGCTATATGTAACTCATTGGGTCAACACTTTGCTGAGATTTCAAGCTCATCCAATTACCCACCAGCCTTTCTCCTGAAGAAACGTTTAGCAGAAGTTCGACCTCTTGCTATCTCCTCTCAAAATGGCGAAAGCTAGAATACTGTTTTCTCCATGCGGGAACTCCAGCACGCACTGTCTTCCTCTCTCTCTTCCGGCCCAGGACCGAATGGTATCCACATCCAAATGTTGCTGCATTTACCATACCAGAGTCTGTGCTACCTCCTTTGCCTTTATAATCAAATTTGGACTGACAGTACTTTTTCCAGAAGATGGCAGGAAGCTATCGTCATTCCTGTTCCGAAACCTGGAAAAGACAAACAAGTCCCCTCTTGCTATCGCCTCATTCCTCTCATGAGTAGTGTAAATAAGGTTTTGGAACATATGGTGGATTGCCGTTCAGCCTGGTGGCTGGAGCCCAGAAGTCTTCTAACACCTGCCCAGTGCAGTTTGCAAAAGCATCGTTACGCAGTTGACAACCTTGTTGCTCTCTCCACTTCATCATTAAAAGTTTGCTCAGGAAATACCAAACAGTAGCAATATTTTTTGATCTGGAGAGAGCATAAGATACGTGTTTGAGGACAGGTATCCTCCGCACACTGTTCTCTTGGGGCTTTCGAGTTCAGCTGCTTGGACATCTATTCTTTGGCATCTCGACTATGTCCACTACTGTGGATTGCGTTTAGCATCTGGACCTTTTTGCTCTAACTCTGTGGAAAGCCTTTATGCTGAGACTGCTGAACCTCTGCTGTCCAATCTGTGAGCTGTCCTTCTGACAATGAGTCATTATGCTAGCCATCTGCCTTCCATGCCTGCCAATCTGGCCCATGACATTTTTTCGACAGCTTTTTGGATTTAGGGTGTGCAGGCCGCCCTTCCTCTCTACTACCACCAGGAGTCCGCTTCTGTCAATTGCTATGTTCCCTTCCCTTCCACTTTCCTAAAACTTTGTTGACAATTAGGGGTAGAGCACCACCTTGGCTTGCCCCGGACGTGCCTGCTCCGTGACCTTTGTCAGTTTCCCAAGGATGGTACCCCTCCCTCTCTTGTTTATCATTGGGCATTTGCTGCTGTATGTGTACAAATGAAGGATGCCACATTTATTTACACTGACGGCTCCAAAACATCAATTGGTGTAGGGAGTGCTAATATTGTTGGTGACACCCTGAAATATGGCATCCCGGCTGAGCCCCCAGTTGAAATATGGCATCCTGGCTACAGTCCCCAGTTGAAATATGTTTTCCCGGCTACAGTCCCCAAGTTGAAAATATGCTCACTATTTTTTATTTACTTAAATTTGCCATATTTCGTGACAGTACCTTTTCCGTTAGACGTTTACAAGGCGATATTAGTCTTGGCTTCAGTTGTCTAAGTATGATTCCACAATGCATCTTTGTTGGTTGCAGAATTGATGTGGTTCAACATGTTTCCCTCATTTTGGTGTTTCAAATACCAATTCTTCAAATTTAGTTTCTTCTTATAGTTAATACAAAAAAAAAAACAGTAACATAATTCAAAATTATTTATGACGGCGACCTTCACATTGTTCTACCGTCAACACACATCAAGAGTTAACTGCCAACTGGCTGTAGTCAAAGAAGACTCCAACGTCAAAGATATTTTACACAACACACAAGCTTCCACTTGTAATTAGTCTCTTTGCTATTCTTCGACACATTTACTAATAGCAATCAGTATGCTTTCACTCTCAAAAATATAAGTAAATTAACATATAATAAGGCAAAACCAAAAATTGACAAACGACATACAATGAAAAGGGTATTTACAGATGAGGAACGACGAAAAGCATCGGAATGAATGAAGAGATACTGGGCCACTCGGAAGGGGAAAATACCAAAGAAGAGGACCACAAATGATTGACTGAAGTGGTCCAATTAGGCCGTAAAAGCAGAAGAAGAAGAAGAATAAGGCAAATTACAATAAAAAATATTCTGACAAAAAATATAAGAAAACATTCAGAATCTGGTATCGACAAATCCGGTAAAAATAAATAACACATCTCCCAGATCCATTACAACTGCTCCCCAGGGCTTTTGTTGTTATGGACATATACAACAAAATCCCGACCACTCTCAGTAATGGATCTGTATTACACAATTACTACATTAATGATGCAGTCTGATAACCTCTTCCAAATTTGGACTCTTTGAATCTGTGGACTTGTTACTAGCTGTTGTTGCAATGATACTTCCCCATCAATCTCATACACAAAAAAATTCAAGTAAAGAAATTATTTGACATGACAAATATACATGGTATAAAACATACATGAGAAATATTCTAACATACAGCATACAGATTGAAAATAATAGAAAGGCAAAACTCATTTCCTAGAATAAGATTTAATTTTTTTTCATATTAATGTTAATTTCATTATGCTTACATATTGTACAATTATACCTTTGCATGCATGTCCTCACATGCATGCCTTCACCCACAGGGAAGACTTAGCTTCCAAAAATTAGAAAAATTCAGAAATGCTCACTATGGAGACGTTTTTTTTTTGTAAAAAAGTAAAAATAAACCTTTCTCTCATTCTTTGTTACAACAGTAGTGTTTTTTCATCAGTTTCGATTAACATGTGACTTCAAATTATTAATTTATACATGCAAATATACATACTTGGTTGTACAGGTAGTTTTGTTCTAACAAGCCTATTCCAGTGGAGGACTTTTGTTTTAGATGATAATAGGTTATTTAAATTTTGAAATTATGATTTCTGTTTATACAGTTTTACTCCACCATCTTTTTCCGAAACTACTACTAGAGGATTATTATATGCACTAATACTCCTTTCTATTATATTACATCCTTCCATCCTTTTCAGGTCTTTTTGACATTGCAATACTGTATGGTTTTATGAAAAATGGTTCATGAGGTTTTACCTGAAGCTCACACTGATAACCCTTTACCCTACCAGGTATGTCACTGAAAACATCACTTTATTCCCACAGCAGATTTTCTAACTGTTGTTTTTGCTCCCCAGATAAATTTTGTGTTTCTGAAATTTTCAAATTTACTAAATTCCCAAATTCAACTTCATCAGTATCAAATCTATGAGTTTCAATATTCTCCAATCTATTTTCTTTTAATAAATTGATACTGTCAAAATTTCCATTACTCTGATCACCAAGTGTGTTCACAAAATTTGTCTGAATGTATTCCCTTTCACTAGTTTCTATCAAAAGTTTTCTTCCAACCCAATCAAATGCTGTATTTACTTTTACTATCCAATTCATACCCAAAAGAAAATCTTCATTAAATTCCTGAATTACAAAACATACATGCGTGAACAACTTGCCTTCAATTAAAAATGTCACTAAAGCCTGGCTTTTTACCAATTTACTGCTCTTCCCAGTAGCACCTTTTATCTTTACCCCAACAACTGGCGCTTCAACAAAATCTTTCCCCACTTTCAATTTCTTGCTTAACCTTTCAGATATTCCCGAGATCTCACTTCCTGTATCATTTAAACATTTACCAATCCATGACCCAATTTGAACTTTTATATAAGGACTGCAAAATTGATTACTTTTCTCATAACCTGTATCCTCATGTAATAAATCAGTTTCAATTTCCCTAAACCTATACTTATCAGAATTATATGGTATATCATTACATGTATTACTTGTCACAGTTATAAAATTTGCACAAGATACAAAATTGTCATTAGTACTCTCTATTATCTCAAATAGCCAAGAATTTTCATCCAAATCACATTGTATACTATGGAAGTACTTATCCTTCAGCTTTTCAAAATTAAAATATCTCATCTTTTCCCACCACTCAGGACATACAGTTTCACATACATTAATAAGCATCTTTCTAAAGTTCTTGTCAAAAGAAATAGTTTCACTGTTCAGCCATATATTCATAAGAAATGTGTGTGTGTCATTAGTATCTGTAAAAGTTTCACTTAGGCTAGAAGTTATACATGTGTCATCATTATTTGTGTAGTCAGATTCTTTACCAACAACATAAAAATTCACACTTTCACATACACCCTGCTTGTGAGCCTTATTCATCCTGGTAACATCCCTGGGAATTTCTATAACATTTTCACTATTTAATCCGTTTGCAACCCTGTGTATACCCAACTCCCTATTTAAACTAATGAAATACCTTTCCTCAACATCATCATCAATACCACTACCATCATTGTCAACTTTATCATCAACATCATTATCATTATACATATTCAGGTCATACACATTCAAATTATCCCCCAAAATATAATTTCCCCTTTCTAAAGTTACCAGATCCCTTTCACCAATATTTTCATTCTCACAGCATGCATTCTCTCTTTCATTCACACACGTCTCTGAACTACTACAAATTACATCTGACAAAGTGTTGTTCTTTTCTGCCCAAGTGTAAAACTCTGTTAAATTAAATGAATCACAATTACTTTTATCTACTGTATTTTCTTGTGTACTGAAAATTTTATCTTTATCAATATCATTATTTTCCTCTTGAAATTTCTTCAATAGGTAACAACTAATGACCTCATGTGATAGTTTATGTTTGGAACTGTCATGTTTGGGTTTGATAGTCACATCCATTGGTCCTTTCATCATGCTCACCTTCTGCTTCAACCTTGCGGACCTTCAAGGGGGCATCTACTCGTTTTTTATTTCCGGTTCCTGTTTGAACTGCTGATTGTGGTTCTGCCAATATCTCTGAACAACATTTCTGTTGCCATTCCTATGCCAAACATTACCTGATTGTCGGTAGTTTCTATTGTACTGATCTCTATCAAAATTTCTGTGATGTTGATCCCTAAATTGTTCTCTATTTTGTTGATTATTTCCGCAAAAATCATGTTCTTGTTTTGGATAAAAATTATGGTCCTTCTTTTGAAAATTGTTATCCCCCTGAATTTTGACTGAGACCATGATAATTGTTTTGTTCCCTTTTTTGAAAGTTATCATTTCCCCAATTTTGACCATTACCTTTCTGAGTAAACCCACTGTGTGTTGTTGTTGTTGTTGTTGTTGTTGTTACCCTATCCAACTTTTCAATATAATTGAGAAACTGCTCTACATTACTATCAGGACAATGAACTAAACTCAACTGCATTGCTGATGGCAATCTTCTCTTTAAGGTATCAATTTTGATCAAGTCATCCAAAGGTTTTGTTAAATGAATAAGTTTTTGAAGTTCACTTTTGCGAAATTGTTTCATGTTCCCATCTGATTCTCTATAATTTCTCCCATTCAAAAATTCACTATTGATTCTAGTTTGTTTAAGATCATCCCAAAATTTTTCCAGAAATTTTGATTCAAATTCTAAAAAGGTCATCCCCACAGTTACAATCTGGTTTGCCCAAGTCAAAGCTTCCCCTTCCAAGAATTTTTTTACAAATTTAATTTTCATATCATTTGGTAAGTGAGGTAAAAAACAATCCTTACAATACTGTATAAAATCAAAGGGATGTAAGGGTCCATCTACCGAAAAGTGCTTCACTGGAATATTACATACAAGATTGCATGTGTTGACATTGTAATTTTTGCTTTGAAATTCAATGTCAAAACTTTCAATTTTTTCACTAAGTTCTTTGACAGATTTTTTGTTTTCTAAATCATTGCATTCACCTTTTTTTCTAAAGTAACCAAACGATTTTCAGTTTTTTGTTCTACATTTTTTACTAAAACTTTTGTGTTCTCATCCAAATTTTTAATTTCCCTTTTTATGTCATTAAAATAAATTAAATTTATTTCCCTATTTGCCAGTAACTCACTTTTTACAGTATTAATTTCACCGCTTAATTTAGCATCAATTTAATTTACTTTTGCTTCCACAGATTCAATTTTTTCCTCAACACTGCCAACTCTGTTCGAAAGGTCACCCACTTGGGTATTGACTGCTTGGACTTGCAACAAAATGTTATCAGTTTTTTTCATCCCAATAAGTCTTACTGTCATCAACTGATTGTTTAATTTCTTTCGTGAAATTTACAAGAAAACTTTTTAAATCAAATTTATCAGTTCTTTCTGTTTCATTTGACCTGTCCAGATGTTCGAAGTCTATTAAATTACTACTTTCTACTTTAGGCACAATACTCTCGAAAATCTCATAAGTCATTGTGAAGAACAAAAATTTATACACAACAATATAAAACAAGATAAAAATATTGCTTTAACAAAATACGAGGGTTTCGTGACTTATCTGGAACACTCTTCTACAGTTGCAAAACCACGTTTTCCATCAATGTGATTGTTGACCAAAATTCTTGAAGTATTTTGTTCTGTCGAAAATTATATTTTTTGCCGAAACATACCTTCTCCAAAACTTTTACTTCCCGATGAACACAAATAGTGTAACACACATTCTGAAGAAACTGGTATTAACACACACAAATTTTCTTCCTCGTAGCACTGTTGAAGATCTTGTGAACACAATATCCCGGCTGAGCCCCCAGTTGAAATATGGCATCCCGGCTACAGTCCCCAGTTGAAATATGTTTTCCCGGCCACAGTCCAAAAGTTGAAAATATGCTCACTATTTTTTATTTACTTAAATTTGCCATATTTCGTGACAGTACCTTTTCCGTTAGATGTTTACAAGGCAATATTAGTCTTGGCTTCAGTTGTCTAAGTATGATTCCACAATGCATCTTTGTTGGTTGCAGAATTGACGTGGTTCAACATGTTTCCCTCATTTTGGTGTTTCAAATACCAATTCTTCAAATTTAGTTTCTTCTTATAGTTAATACAAAAAAAAAAACAGTAACATAATTCAAAATTATTTATGACGGCGACCTTCACATTGTTCTACCATCAACACACATCAAGAGTTAACTACCAACTGACTATAGTCAAAGACGACTCCAATGTCAAAGATATTTACACAACACACAAGCTTCCACTTGTAATCAGTCTCTTTGCTATTCTTCAACACATTTACTAATAGTAATCAGTATGCTTTCACTCTCAAAAATATAAGTAAATTAACATATAATAAGGCAAATTACAATAAAAAATATTCTGACAAAAAATACAAGAAAACATTCACAATTTGGCATCGACAAATCTGGTAAAAAAAATAACACATCTCCCAGATCCATTACAACCCCTAATAAACTTCGGCTTCCCGACCAGTATTCAGTTTTTACTGCGGAACTTTACGCTGTTCTCCAGGTTGTCCAATACATCTGTCGCCATCAGCAGATACAGTATATCATATGCTCAGATTCACTCGGCTCTCTCCTCAGCCCTGTCCACCCTCTGGTCCACCAGTTTCAGGACTGTCTCCACTTGTTCCACTTGGGGGCCATCTCTGTGGTGTTCCTCTGGATCCCAGGACACGTTGGTATCCATGGAAATGAGGTGGCTCATATAGCAGCCAAGGCTGCAGTCTCTCTTCTTCAGCCTGCTGTTCGCATGGTTCTCTTAACTGATCTACAGAAGGTTTTATGTCATTGTGTAGCACTTTTATGGCACTCACATTGGTCTACAGTTCCCAATAATAAATCGTGGGACATGAAAGCTCTTCCCTGTGCTTGGACATCTTCCTCCCGACCTCATCATCAGGAGAAGGTAATTTTAACTAGACTCTGGATAGGGCACTGTCTTTTTAGCCATCGACATCTGTGAAGTGGTGGTTCTCCCGTGCTTTGTCCCCAATGCTCTCAACTGTGGATGGTGACACCTTTTACCTGAGTACCCCTATTTTACTCTGTTATGCACTCGTCTACAGCTGTTGTCTGATACGTCTTCCAATTTAGCAGATGACATGAGCTCAGCTGATTGTGATCTCGAGTTTATTAGTATCAATAAGATATCAGCCATTTGAAGCTCTTTTTGGGGACAAACAACCCCCCTTCTATTGTGGTTTTCTAAGCTTCCCTTCTGTTTCTTAGTTTCCCCCCTTTTTTGAGTTTCCACTCTCATTGCTCCCGATTTCCAGTTTGGTTCTTTACCATTCCCTAAGCCACAGATTGGGCACTAATGACCATAGCAGTTTTGCATCTTAAAACCATAACAAAACTGGCTGTTACAACCAAAATGGATATGCTTCCATTCAGAGGATTAATAACTTACTACTGCTGTAACCCCACGGCAAACTGTGGACATTCGTGGACCTAATTAAGATACGTTGCTTCTATCTATTTCACCACTTTTTGTTCCAATTTTAATTTTTCTTATTTCATTTATTGTCTATGTCATTGAGACCCCTAGCCCTTTGGCTGTCACAGTCCAATTATGCCCCTGCTCATGTCACTACTCCACAAGCATTTCTTATTTGCAGTTTTGTGTTTATTGGACATGTTCACATTGGTCACATTGTGCTACTGCTGTCATACCACCTTCCATATGTATTAGTCATGATCACAGAGGATACACCAAGCCAAAATACAAAGAAGCTTCAAAACTGCCCATATCAACTGCTCTAGCATCTTTCTGATCAAATGCTACCATGTGACAAAAATGGAGTATGGATGCATTGTCTGTAGCTCTATTGAACAGTGCTCTTACAGATTATTTTAAAGCGTTAAGTTTTTGACACTTTGTATCTTCTCAAAGTGATGTAAGGTTTCCCTTTTGCACATCACAGAATCCAAAATTACATTGCAGTTGGATTTTGTATAAATGTTTAATTAGCTACTTGTAATAGTTCTAACTACATATAAGGACTGCCTAATGGTAAGCCATGACTACTGAGTGCCACACTTGATCATGATAATTTGCTGGATAAGCTGTGTATCCACATGGACATGTGGTTCATTTTGTTGCAGGATATAAAATTTTGGAGATGTTAGAACTCCCATGCTGGTGTGCTGTTTCCTCACTCCCACTGTTCCTCTCTGCAGTGCCAACAATGAATACATGTTAAGCTGTCACAGTACTTTTGCATTGTGATGTCTATATCATCAATCGCTCAGTCACATAGTCCACTCATAGACATGTACACTATCTCCTTTGTAAATTTGACATACATTTCTGCATAGTACCTTAATGCCATCCACAGTATTAAGTGTTCGCTATGAAACACATCAGTCTAACTTGTCTGTGTGTACAGCTACAATTCAGTGAGGCTGGGCCACTGATGCCAGTGGCCACAGATGAAAGCCATCAACATATATTTGGATGCCCACAGCGCTATATTTGTCACATTTGCAGTCTGCTGTAGCCACTTGGACTGCAGTAGTTCATGACTGTAGTATGGTGGCTAACAGACTGTGTGCTAACAGACACAAAATACATATTTTTACATTGAGGGAAGGTAACTTTCTGGATCCGAACCAACACTGTACCTTGAACAGTCTATGTGCATCAGTCAGAAGCAACCTAACATGGTTGCATGACCCTCTATCTTAAGTATCCATGAGCACATCTTCAACATGCTCCGGGACAAGTAAGAGCATGCTGGAATCAAACATATGAACTCTGATGATGAATTATTCTAAGATGCAATGCTATGGGACAGGTCGGTCTGCCCACAAATAGACAAATCTTATAAAATAATAATGTACTGTTGAGGCCAGTGTCCTCCACTTGCATAGGTATGCAGTCATTACATTAGTTGCAAAAAGTTAACAGTGCTTTGATCAGGATTCACAGTGATTATGTGACCTTTAGTGCTTCCTCTCTGCATCACACTGCCAATACAAAAGAAAGTGATTCATATATGAAGTTACAGTTCTAAGCTACCACAACTCTGCTACACTGTGTGGTGTATGTCTTGTGATGTCTGCTAAATGGGACTAGAACCACCAAGCCTAAAAAGTTAGGGATCTGCTGCTGAACAGTAACCGGAAGTACAGTGGAAACAGTGTCAGAACTATTTGTGACATATCATCTCCTACCTCCTGACTGACAACCTGTATTTTATAACAGTCTATTACTCCATTCCCCTTCCATGATCCCTTGGACTATTTCACCAGGCCATAGCTGAGGGGTGTTCATTCCTGCAAACTGTACTGTATTTGTCACTGCCAGTATTCTTACACCAACCTTGAAATATCTGGCAGCTAAGGTCTGCATTCCCACCATGCTGACTTGCATTTCCTGGGCACCTTTGTCTGCTCTGTGACAGTGGCTGTACATAGCAGCTGGCAGCTCTAGTGAATTCACATAATTGAGCTCAATTAAAGTCAAATATTTTGTGATTATTCACTTGGATCATTATGCAGTTTTCATAAATGTCACTTCAATAAACTTTCACATCAATCTACTTGTCTCTGCACCTGATTTGTTATCTCCAATACTGTTTTAATTTACCAACTTACTAAGACAGTGATGAGCGTTGCAGTGAGATGACATACTACTGCTATGTTTCAAGATGTTTCATTTACACTGAAATTCAGTTGATGTAAAGTTATTACACTGCTTATTTTTTTCTTTTTTTTTTTCAGCTCCCAACAAAGTTAAGGCTGGAGGAGCTATTGGCAGGTGAGATTTTAGCTTTCTTCAGTAGCTGAATTATACATTAAAGATAGAATGTTAATGTGATCTTATGTGGTACTTTCTTATTAGTCTCCTTCTTTGACTTTAATTCTTTATTGGTGGTATGCTAAAGTATTTCGGTGAAACATTTGTTCGAAGTTCTATACTTTAACTTGACACTGGATGTCAATTATGTAGTGCATAATTTATAGTGTATAATTGGCAGTGGCTACAGATGTTGCAGTTGTGTTCAAAATGTGTACTGTGGTAGACTGTGAGGGAAATATGATCAAAGATAAAGGAAGGCAAATTTTTAAGTACCAGACAGACATTTAAAAGTAGCCCACGATGAAGGTAAGTAATCATTGCCAGTTGGCACAGTATGATAAGCACCAACAATGTTTAGACCCCACACACTTTATTGTGTAGTCATGGTACATATTTAGCTCATTATCTTGAGATAAATATATTTAAGCATACAACTGTCACTCAACATAGCTGAGATTCTTAAAGATGAAAATATCCAATATTATCGGGGACTGGAACAAGTCAACCACATTAATAGCCAGTGATTTGAAACCTCATTGTCATGTCTTGAAATGAAGAATAGTGTTCCTGTAATCGTTCCCCTCTCACTCAAACCAGTATTTTTCCACCTGACTGATGTTTGAAATAGTCTGGTCCATTTGGGTGCCACAATTGCTCTCAATCCACATCTAAACACCATGCAATTGACTACACAGTGACAACATGCTGTTGTGCGCAAGATTCCTGACTTGTCAGCTTCACAACCTGTGTCTCCACTCCCACACCAACTTCCCTTATTTAAACATATGGGAATTCCACTTAACTCACCCTCAAGTTACACAATCTTCCTTGCCTCAGTACTCAATAGCCCCTATCCTGCCCTTTCCTGTGCATAGCCCCATCCTGACCACCTCACCCAATCTGCCCAACACAGCTCCTCACCCAGTTGGCCAGAAGGTCTAAGGTTATATATCTGATTGGCAGATGGAGACAGAGTGGCAAATGTTACTCCAGGCTTAGCCTTTTACTGCTTGTTTCCAGATTAACCCTTTCATGACCAATGGAACATACTGAGTTCATGCACAAGAATATAGCGTTGTCTTCAAGTTCAATAAACATGAAGGTTATGCATAATGGAGACTTCAGTCATCATCAGTAACATAATCTGCTTCACTGTTTACTACAGTCTGTAAATACTGGGGTAACATTCTGAATTAGCAACTCTAGAAGTAATGTGGTTTTGTAGTGAAGAACTCCTACAATGATGTTCACAGTGTATTTTCACTTAAAAAAGAAGTGTGGTGAAGGTCATTTGACTGAGCAGGAAAGGTGACAAAATTAGGTGAAAAAGGTGGGTGCAGAATGACTTCTGAACCCAACTCTGGTATAGTGTTTCTTGTCAGTCTAGTAGAATGTTGGTGCGTGTTAATGTGGAGTAGCAAATAGTCTTCCTGGTTGTTGTTCTTGATTGCATGTGTAGGAGGTCTGTTGTTGACAATAAATGTCAGCAGTGAAGATTACACAGCAGGAAAGCAGTTTGTAGAACACCACGTGATCTCTGTTCCACCAGTTGTGTAACATTATCTTTTGTGGTTGCACACATGTCTTTGTGTGGGGAGTTTGATTTGTTTGGACTCAAGCATTCCTTTCCATTCTTCCACTTACATTAAGCATAAATTCAAAATTTTTAGTCACCATTAATCATAGAGGATAGGAATGGTCAGTGCTATTTACATTCTAATAAATAACAAGCAAGCAGATAGGGCACATATGGCCACCCATAGCAACCAGAATACCAACTTGCAAAACAGAAACTGTATGAACTTACATACCAACCTAATATTGTTAAATTTTTGTGGCTGGAGCTCAAAGGCAATTAACATTTTAAAGTTGTTTTACCCATTCAGCCATTTTAAATTAAAATCTAGCAGTGCCTTGTGTCAACATAACATCCATAGGTTGACTATTTGCTGAAGAGTGTATGTCCACATTATGTGAGAACAAGGTAATGTAATTTATAAAAATAGTGGAAAAGATTAGATTAGATTAATACTAGTTCCATGGATCATGAATACGATATTTCGTAATGATGTGGAACGAGTCGAATTTTCCAATACATGACATAGTTAGGTTAATTTAACAACATACTTAAGTTAATATAACAACTTTATTTTTTGTGTGATTTTTATTTTTCTTTATTTTTTATTTTTATTTTTATTTTTTTATTTTTAATAATTTTTTTCTTAATTTATATCTGAAAATTCCTCTATGGAGTAGAAGGAGTTGTCATTCAGAAATTCTTTTAATTTCTTCTTAAATACTTTTTGGTTATCTGTCAGACTTTTGATACTATTTGGTAAGTGACCAAAGACTTTAGTGCCAGTATAATTCACCCCTTTCTGTGCCAAAGTTAGATTTAATCTTGAATAGTGAAGATCGTCCTTTCTCCTAGTATTGTAGTTATGCACACTGCTGTTACTTTTGAATTGGGTTTGGTTGTTAATAACAAATTTCATAAGAGAGTATATATACTGAGAAGCTACTGTGAATATCCCTAGATCCTTAAATAAATGTCTGCAGGATGATCTTGGGTGGACTCCAGCTATTGTTCTGATTACACGCTTTTGTGCAATAAATACTTTATTCCTCAGTGATGAATTACCCCAAAATATGATGCCATATGAAAGCAATGAGTGAAAATAGGCATAGTAAGCTAATTTACTAAGATGTTTATCACCAAAATTTGCAATGACCCTTATTGCATAAGTAGCTGAACTCAAACGTTTCAGCAGATCATCAATGTGTTTCTTCCAATTTAATCTCTCATCAATGGACATACCTAAAAATTTGGAATATTCTACCTTAGCTATATGCTGCTGATTAAGTTCTATATTTATTAATGGCGTCATACCATTCACTGTACGGAACTGTATGTACTGTGTCTTATCAAAATTCAGTGAGAGTCCGTTTACACAGCACAATGTAACCTTTGGACTGTAGGCATATGAACTTGTTAGATCATGTGTAATGCCCCTAACAATTAAAGCACAAAGAATGGAAGGGCTGACTTCAGGCATGAATAGTTAGCTCATCATTATTGGTATCAGCTGCATAAATACCAATAACACGGTTAATAGGTTGCACTCAAGAAGTATCTCTTCTGTGTTCCCATCACTTGACATTCTAATGGTGTACCAGCATCATAAAATATTGTTTTTTTTTTATTTGTTTCCCCCCCCCCCCCTCCCCCTCACTAAGATACGTACAAACGAAATAAAATTTGTGAGCAGATGGAGAATATTTTGGTAGGTAGGACACAGCCTAGAGCTTCACAGAATGTAGTAGAATTAACTTTAGATGTGCTCTAGGGCAGTGTGTGGCCCTTACTGTAAATGTATATTAATGATTTGGCAGACATTATTCTCCCACTTTTCTTTTTCCATTTGGGACCGCCAGTGACCACATGCAGTCTTAAAGCTTCCACCTTTGTTCTACTTCTTTCTTCTTCCTCCTGGTTTCTTTCATCATCTCACTATGTATCCTTTTATCTCCTCAGGCAGTTACGACTCTGTTCTCTTCTCCCTCCTGCCTTGAATCTTTCCATTTGCAACACTTTCTTCTTAAGACGGTCTTTATGTTTTATCTTTTTACTTATGCTTCTTTGCAAATCTTTGCCAACTTCTTGAATCCATGCTGTTGTTGCCTTCTTGTTACAAATATATTTAAAAATCTGTTTGGTTTACTTGTTGCTGTTCATTCAATACAAATGTCAACAAAATAGCAGTCATCTCTTCTGTAGCATTTGAACTAAGTTTTCTATGTTGTGATTTAGTTATTCATTACTTCCTAATATCTACACCTCCATATTTCTTAGCACAGTGACTGTTTCAAATGATTCTTCTTTCTATGACTAAAAATTTGTGTAATTTGTAATTTAACACTAAACGTTCACATGGCTTTGCTACTGGGTTCTAGTGCTATATTTTCAAATTGTTAGACAGAGACCTTGTGTTGTAAACATGCCTGGTTATACCACATGCTCTTTCCATTTATCATTTCTCCCAAATATTTAAATTCATTAACCTCCTTATCTCTCCATCTGTTTCTAGGGTTTCAGGGGCATTTCTCATGTTTGTCAGAAATTATTTTTCTACAGAAACTCTTAATGCTGCTTTGTTGGCTGTTTCTCTTGAGAGCCTGGTTTGTATTTCTACATTTGTTGGATTTTCATGTAGAATGGCAAAATCATTTCCAAATGCTCGACAGTGAATTTCACTATTTATTTTCTTATCATCTAGTCTTACTGGTACTACCTTGTGTTCTGTCAGTTTTTGTTTGCATTATCTTACTATTTTCTCTAGGATGAAGTTAAATAGGAGTGGAGACAGGCTGTACCTTGCATTACACCTGTTTTTATTTAGAGTGCCTTCGATACTTCACACCAAAACTGTACTTTTGCTTCATTGTCTGGGAGTGTTTCATGAATAAGGTAGTTTAACTTTAATGCCAAATTATTGAGTCACTTTGTCTAGTGATTCCCTGTCAATCGAATAAATTGCCTTTTTAAAATCTATCAATGTTAAAATTATGTCTTCAGAGTTTGTATGTGTGTGGCAGATTACGGACTTGATGTTGAAATTCTGATCTGAGCAAGATCTGCCCTTTCCAAATCCACTCTGATATTCTCACAAGTAGCTATCAAGTGTTGCTTCTGCCTGCTCACTGACAGTAGAGATATATCTCTGCAACTATTTACATCATGCTCATTGCTGTTTTTGTGCACAGAATGGGTAAGAGTCACTTTCCAGTTTCCCATACTTCTTAAAATACGGTCTGAAGTTGTTTGTCATTTTTGGTTGGGACACTTTATAACTTTCTCCTCTGGCTTTGTTGTTTTTCACAGCATTTATTAAGTTTTTAAAAACTTCCTTAGCTGTGGGTGGTGGCTTTGCATCTGTTTTTCCATGAAGATCTGGAAATTCAGACTAATAGTTCATTTGTCCACAGTTCCAGAGTTGTTGAAAGTACCAAACTTTCTTATTAATTTACTGGTCTGGTTATTTGCTTATTTTACCATTTTCATCTCTGAAGTACATTAAAATTGCTACACCAAGAAGAAATGCAGATGATAAATGGTTATTCATTGGACAAATATGTTATACTAGAACTGATATGTGATTACATTTTCACACAATTTGGGTGCATAAATCCTGAGAAATCAGTACCCAGAACAATCACCTGTGGCAGTTATAACAACCTTGATACACCTGAGCATTGAGTCATACAGAGCTTGGATGGCATGTACAGGTACAGCTGCCCAAGCAGCTTCAACGTGATGCCACAGTTCATAAAGAGTAGTGACTGGTGTATTGTGACGAGCCAGTTGCTCAGCCACCATTGACCATACGTTTTCAATTGGTGAGACATATGGAGAATGTGCTGGCAAAGGCAGCAATGGAACATTTTCTGTATCCAGAAAGGTATACAAGACCTGAAACATGTGGTCATGCATTATCCTGCTGAAATGTAGGGTTCTGCAGGGATCGAATGAAGGGTAGAGCCATGGGTCGTAACACATCTGAAATGTAACGTCCACTGTTCAAAGTGCTGTCAATGTGAGCAAGAGGTGACTGAGATGTGTAACCAATGGCACCCCATACCAACATGCCAGGTGATAAACCAGTATGGTGCTATTGAGTACATGCCTCCAGTGTGCATTCACTGCGGTGTCACCAAACATGGATGCGATCATCATAATGCTGTAAACAGTACCTGGACTCATCCGAAAAAATGAAGTTTTACGATTTTTGCACCCAGGTTCATCATTGAGTACTCCATCACTGGTGCTCCTGTCTGTGATGCAGTGTGAAGGGTAACTGCAGCCCTGGTCTCCGGGCTGATAAAACATGCTGCTGCAAACGTCGTCAAACTGTTTGTGCAGATGGTTGTTGTCTTGCTGACTCAGGGTTCGTGACGTGGCTGCAAGATCCATTACAGCCATGTGGATAAGATGCCTGTCATCTAGACTGCTAGTGATATGAGGCTGTTGGGATCCAGCACGGCATTCCATATTACCCTCCTGAACCCGCTGATTCCATATTCTGCTAACAGTCTTTTGATCTCGACCAATGCGAGTAGCAATGTCGCGATGCGATAAACCGCAATCATGATAGGCAACAAACCGACCTTTATAAAAGTCAGAAACATGATGGTACACATTTCTCCTCCTTACACAAGGCATCACAACAGCATTTCACCAGGCAACGACCGTCATCTGCTGTTTGTGTATGAGAAATCGGTTGGAAACTTCACTCGTGTCAGCACATTGTAGGAGTCGCCACTGCTGCTAACCATGAAAAGCTAATAATTTGCATATAAACAGCGTCCTTTTCCTGTCAGTTAAATTTCACGTCTGTAGGATGTCATCTTTGTGATGTAGCAATTTTAATGGCCAGCAATTTAAATACTTGAAGCTTGGTAGCCCTTCAGGTGATTTTTAAACATCCTATAGAAATACTGGGTGTGATTTTTAACAAAGCTGTTTTGTCTGTCAAGAAGTTTACACTTACCAAAGGACCATTTAGTACCCTTTATTATTCTTTCAGTTTATTTCCTTTGCACTTCAAATTTATCAAAGTGCTTAGTCTTCCAAGAATATTTCCTTTTTTCCTTTCTTTTGTTGTTTCTGCAATTGATTTTTCACAGGTTTCATTCCACCAGACTATCATCATTTGTGTTGTTCCAATACATTCTTCACTGGCCTATCGATTGCTTTGGATAATTATTCCCATTTTCCCAATTTTCCTACATTAATTTCTTCTTAAAAATGTTGTATTGTCTCTTTTGAGCCTCTGTGTTATGTTTAATCAGTTTTTGCTGTCTTTTGTGGTATTTATTAGGGACAAGATTGAGTTTGTTTTCATGTGATGATAAGAGACAAATTCCCTGTTTCTTGTTACTTTCACATTCATGATTTCCTTAGTATTGTTTTGAGAAATAGCCACTTCATCTCACTGCATTGCATCTAGTATTATATATGGAGATAGACACCATTTTGCTTTCCTTGGCATTTTATGGAAGAAGTTGACATAAACTTCAACTGAAATGTTTTATGAAGATTGGTAAGTCCTTAACCATTTTCGTGGTAAGTCCTTAACCATTTTCGTTCATTCTTTTATGGGCTGGATATTCTCTTAAAATACCCCAGTAGCATCACAAAATTTGTTTATGTAAATTTTGATGTTTTGTCTTTAAAAAGTTATCAAATGCTGCTACTTCTCTCATATTTTTCTGATCATTAATTGGAATGTGGCAATTAAGAAGTATACTACTTATTTTTGCATTTCACGGTGAGAAGTGTGTCTTTCTGAATGGGATTGAAACTGCTACATTATATTCAAACTTTTTATGAACATAGGAGGCAGTACCAATTATTGGCATACCTTTTATAATTCTTATTGCTGGTTTCTCCTCAAAAAAATTTGTTGTTTTCTTTGATTCTGTAACATTTTCGTTGAAAAATTGTGTTTCTTGTACTGCTAAAATTTGTATGTCATGCTTGTCGAAGAGAATTCGAAGTTCTTCCTGTTTACTGAATTTTAGTAATGATTTCAATTCAAGGTGCCTGTGAAGAATTTTCTTCTGAACTTAAGACTGCAAAAACACCAAGGATGTTCTGACTCATTCTTCATGCTGTCTTTGTTGTTTTTGTTATTGTTGTTAATGATATGGTGGTGGTGGTGGTGGTGGTGGTGATGGTTGTAAACGTAAACAGATGAGTTTTAGGACTTACTCTTTCATGTACCAAAGGATTTATATCTTACAGTTGCTATTTATAAAATATTAAAATTTTTAATAATTTTAGCTCAAAGATTTAGCTTTAGCTTTATCTTTAGCTTTAGCTTTAATAATTTTAGCTCAGAGCCAATTTGTTTTGGAAGCTTAAGAATGGCCACCATGTGCAGAAAATTGCAGACTGGAAGTTATCAGAATTTTAGAAAAGTGTGACAGTGTATAGGGATAGGTGGTGACTGGAAATAGTATCTTAAGTAATTAATGACTTTTGAACTACATAAGTAATGTATGCATAATTACTACTTCAGTGTCAGGAACAACTGGCCTACAAAGCTGACGAGGTTGTTGTTTCTCAAGGTTATGTTGTGACACATGTATTTTTGCTTAGTAATGAATATACAGTATATTGAAATTGTATCTTTCATGAAATAATTAACAAAACTGGAAAAAAAAATTGTCACAAAATATTCAGGCTTGAAGAAGGTACAAATAGTGAACCAGAACTCCACAGACATACGTCTAGGCATTGTTCAGGGTCCCTAATTATTTTGGTATAAGGGATACACAGTCTACAGCAGCTTGTCACACAGTAAGTTAAATTGATTTAGTCTGTTACCCATATTACAATGGTTTCTTTGAAAAACTCTTGTATATAAACGTTTGCATATTTAAACATCAAAACACAGGTTAATGCAACTACACATTGGTGAAACTGTGGTGTGGCGGCCTTTGCTGCGGGAATAGTTCAGCACAGTGTAATCATTCCACAGCATTCAATGAACCCATACAAAAACTACATATCGGCCAATTCTAAGTGAGCTACGTTATCCATAGTTCTGTGTGTCACAGTTCATGTAGAACTAATAGGGGTGGAAGGACAATCCTGAGACAGAACTGAGCAGTACTGAATGCAAGCTCAAAGATGAAGAGTAAGATATGCATTATGTTGCTAACAGTAATTACTGTTAATGAATGGAACAGATTTGTTTCCAAACACAAGACATGGCAGACACCCCTGCCATATGTGGTGTTGTGCTGATGTATTCAGTACATATGAAGTGCTGAATGTGCACCTAGATCTATTAATCATTGGCCTAGTTCTTTAAAACCTTCACCAGAAACAGCATTAGAAGGACTTGTACCTTCAGCAAACATGGCAACACACTTTGTTGTTAAACTATTGTTTAATATGTTCAGTATCACTGAAAGAGCCGTGTCAATGTGGGCGCTCTCACAAATGCATTGCCTTAAATGAGTAGTTCCTGACTGGAAACACAATAATGCAAAGCAGTATATGTACATAGTTGACTTCGTGTTTTCTCACTTTACATGAGTGGTCACCTTAATTGCTCTGGCTGTCAGAGCATGTTTCCTATATAACCCAAATCTCCATATGATGGACACTACAGCATGTTGTTCCCAGTATGTTGTTCTCCTAGCTTGCAGGTCTACTGTGTTTCTGTGAAATAACAGACAACATAATGCATCTGGACTGAAAGGCAAATATGCCATTAGGCACGTGTATTAATAAAGGTGTTGTGTCTGTTGTTACGGATGTGTAACCAAAAGATCAGACACTGTATCTATAAATTATCTAGGTATGCCACATTATCTGTGCTTGGCTATGACAGGTGGTGTGGGCAGACTAGATCTACATCCATACCCCACAAGCCACCTGACGGTGTGTGGTGGAGGGTACCTCTAGTACCTCTATCGGTTCTCCCTTCTATTGCAGTCTCGTATTGTTTGTGGAAAGAAAGATCATCAGTATGCATCTGTGTGGGCTCTAATCTCTCTGATTTTATCCTCATGGTCTCTTCGTGAGATAAATGTAGGAGGGAGCAATATACTGCTCAAGTCCTCGGTGAAGGTAAGTTCTCCAAACTTCAACAAAATACCGTACCGAGCTACTGAGAGTCTCTCCTGCAAAGTCTTCCACTGGAGTTTATTTATCATCTCTATAACCCTTTCGCGATTACTAAATGATCCTGTAACAAAGCGCACTGCTCTCCGTTTGATCTTCTCTCTCTCCCTTCTGTCAACCCTATGTGGTATGAATCCCACACTGCTGAGCAGTATTCAAGCAGTGGGCGAACAAGTGTACTGTAACCTACTTCCTTTGTTTTCAGATTGCATTTCCTTAGGATTCTTCCAATGAATCTGTCTGGCATCTGCTTTACCAACGAACAGCTTCATATGATCATTTTATTTTAAATCACTCCTAATGCCTACTCCCAGATAATTGATGGAATTAACTGCTTGCAGTTGCTGACCTGCTATATTGTAGCTAAATGATAAAGGATCTTTTTTTCTATGTATTCACAGCACATTACACTTATCTACATCGAGATTCAATTGCCATTCCCTGCACCATGTGTCAATTAATTAAAGATCCTCCTGCATTTCAGTAAAATTTTCCATTGTTACAACCTCTCGATATACTACAGCATCACCTGCAAAAAGCCTCAGTGAACTTCCGATGTTATCCACAAGGTCATTTATGTATATTGTGAATAGTAACAGTCCTACAACACTCCCCTGTGCCGCACCTGAAATCAATCTTACTTCGGAAGACCTCTCTCCATCGAGAATGACATGCTGCATTCTGTTATGTAGGAACTCTTCAATCCAATCACACAATTGGGCTGATAGTCCATATGCTCTTACTTTGTTCATTAAACGACTGTGGGGAACTGTGTTGAACACCTTGCAGAAGTCAAGAAACACGGCATCAACCTGGGAACCTGCGTCTATGGCCCTCTGAGTCTTATGGATGAATAGCATGAGCTGGGTTTCATATGATGGTCTTTTTCAAAACCCATGCTGATTCCTACAGAGTAAATTTCTTGTCTCACGAAAAGTCATTGTACTCGAACATAATACATGTCCCAAATTTCTACAACTGATATATGTTAGAGATATAGGTCCATAGTTCTGTACGTCTGTTAGACATCCCTTTGTGAAATTGGGGGTGACCTGTGCCCTTCTCCACTCCTTTGGAACGCTATGCTCTTTTCCATATCCTAAGACTCGCTTGGCACATACTCATCTAATGCATACTGTACAATGGTTTTGAACTTTGTCCACTGATCCTCAATTCTATCGCAACTCCAGACAAAACTTTCATGTTGAGCTGTCAAGTACTCTGACCCCCCGGCGGGTCCGGGGATTAGAATAGGCCCGAGGTATTCCTGTCTGTCGTAAGAGGCGACTAAAAGGAGTCCATCCCCCTCACGGGGGTAGTTAGCGCCTGCGTCCGGAGACGGACGGTTCCACGACCTATAATCGTGGTCTTTTTGGTTTTTCACTTCTCGTTTCTTACTTCCTTTTGTTGGTTCCTTTCTTTGCTCTTCTCCACCTCACTGTCTTCCTTGCTCTTTCCCTTGACTTCTCCTTGCCTTCTCATTGCCTTCTTCTCCTTGCCTTCTCATTGCCTTCTTCTCCTTGCCTTCTCATTGCCTTCTTCTCCTTGCCTTCTCATTGCCTTCTTCTCTTTGCCTTCTCTTGTCTCCGCCTCGGCGTTTGAGACAGTCTGTCCTCTTTCTCCCTCTCTCTTCTTTTTCCTCTTCTTCCTCCTCTTCTTCCTTCCTCCCTGTGCGTGCCTGAAGGCCGACCCACGCGTTCGCACGCGTAGCCGGTGACGGGGTAACGCGTAAGTCCCCGCCCTGGGTAGACATGTAAGGCACGCGCGTACCCCCTGGTAAAGGCCAGGCCCGGGGAGGGGTGATTGCCTGAGCTGATACCTTCTGACTATGCCGATTGGTCCCTCCATCTGTTTCTCGGGAGGTGTGACCTGAGGTGTAAACATTCACCTAAGGCGGGAGTGCCCTCTGAGAGGGTCCCCACAAGGAAGGAGCACGCCATCGGAGATGCTGGCAATCATGGGGGATTCCTCCGCAATGGATTCCACTCCATCTCTCTCGACTTCTGCCCAAAAACGGAAACGTGACCAGCCACCAGTGACAAAAGTACTACCGCCTGCCCCACAGTTCCTCGTAGTTTCTCGATCTGAGGACGGAAAGGATTTTTCCTCTGTCAACCCTTTCGTTATCCAGAAGGGCGTAGATGCCATAGCCGGATCTGTCAAATCTTGTACCAGGTTGTGTAACGGTACCTTATTACTAGAAACTGAGAGTGCCTTTCAGGCACAAAAACTGCTTCGGGCCACACTCCTGTACACGTTTCCTGTCCGGGTGGGGGCCCACCAAACTTTGAATTCGTCTCGTGGTGTAGTCTATACTAGCTCCCTCACCAGATTGACTGACGAGGAGATTCCATCTTTCCTCACTGAGAAGGGCGTGACTGCTGTCCATAGGGTCATGAAAAAGGTCAACAATGACCTTGTACCGACCCGGACACTTTCCTTGACCTTCGATAGTGTTAAGCTGCCATCGCGCATCAAGGCGGGCTACGAGGTTATTTCTGTTCGCCCCTATGACCCGACACCTACGCGCTGCTACCAGTGTCAGCGTTTCAATCACACTCGACAGTCTTGTTCCAATGCGGCTAAATGTGTCAACTGTGGCAGGGATGCCCATGAGGGTGACTGTCCACCTCCGTCACCTCGTTGTGTGAACTGTCGGGGTGACCATGCCGCATCCTCCCGCGACTGTCCTGTCTATAAGGAAGAACGCTGTATCCAAGAAATTCGGGTCAAAGAGAAAGTGTCCACCTCGGCTGCTCGCAAGCTATTGGCTAGTAGGAAGGCCACGCTGCTCCCAGCGGGGAAATACAGTACTGTCCTCGCCTCTCCTCGGACTACCAGGGAGGTAGCAACCCAGACATGCGATCTGACCTTCAGCACCACGGTCGTCCGTTCGGCCAGTGCTAAGATCGCGCGGTCGACGTCTCCTCTTCCTCCCATCACCCCACAGACACCAGCCCCTTCCTCAGCTTCTGCTAAGACGAAGACCCCGAAGTCAGATGCACGGGCCTTCAAGAAGGAACCATCCCGTGCAGACTTCCTCCGTACCTCGACCTCCCAGCCTTCGACCGGTACTTCCACCAAACGTCCTTCCAAAAAGGCGCATAGGAAGCACAGTTCTCCTTCTCCGCCACGGCGCATTTCTTCTCCTGCGCCACCCAGCGGTTGCCGCCCCAGGCCGTCATCCGTTTCGCCTGGCCGCACCGCTGGTAGCAGTACATCTGGCCGTTCAGCGGCGGAGGAAGCTCCCCCTCCCGGCCATCATCCCGAGATGGCCAATGACCCTATAGACCCAATGGACGATGACTGTCCGCCTACTGATAGCGGCGGCAGTGCTCGCTCGAAGCCAGGCCCTAAGCGGCCTTCGAGGTGACCCCTTCTATCATCTTCCTTTTCTTACGATGGCACTTATTCACTGGAATATTCGCAGCATTCGCTCCAACCAAGAGGACTTGAAGTTTCTGCTCCGCTTGCATCGTCCCCTCGTCGTAGCCCTCCAGGAATCGAAGCTACGCCCATGCGATCAAATTGCCTTGGCACACTACACCTCTGTGCGTTTTGACCTACCCCCTGTGGTAGGTATCCCAGCTCATGGAGGGGTTATGTTGCTGGTCCGGGATGATATTTACTATGATCCCATCACGTTGCACACCGGCCTGCAGGCAGTTGCCATCCGCATTACTCTCCCCACTTTTACGTTTTCCTTTTGTACCGTTTACACTCCATCGTCATCTGCCGTTACCAGGGCAGACATGATGCAACTTATTGCTCAGCTACCTGCACCATTTTTGTTAACTGGAGACTTCAATGCCCACCATCCCCTTTGGGGCTCTCCAGCATCCTGCCCGAGGGGCTCCTTGTTAGCAGACCTTTTCAACCAGCTCGATCTTGTCTGCCTCAATACTGGCGCCCCTACTTTTCTTTCAGACACATCTCACACCTATTCCCATTTAGACCTCTCTATATGTACTCCCCAACTTGCACGCCGGTTTGAGTGGTATGCACTTTCTGATACATATTCGAGCGACCACTTCCCGTTTGTTATCCATCTCCTGCAGCATACCCCCTCTCCATGCTCCTCTAGTTGGACAATCTCCAAGGCAGACTGGGGGCTCTTCTCTTCCAGGGCGACCTTTCAGGATCAAACCTTCACAAGCTGCGATCGTCAGGTCGCACACCTCACGGAAGTCATTCTCGCTGCTGCTGAATATTCCATCCCTCACCCTCCTTCTTCTCCACGTCGCATGCCGGTCCCCTGGTGGACCGCAGCATGTAGAGACGCTTTACGTGCTCGTCGACGTGCTTTACGCACATTTAAACGCCACCCTACAGTGGCGAATTGTATCAATTATAAACGATTACGTGCTCAGTGTCGTCGTATTATCAAAGAAAGCAAGAAAGCCAGCTGGGCTGCTTTCACAAGCACCTTCAACAGTTTTACTCCTTCTTCTGTTGTCTGGGGTAGCCTGCGCCGGCTATCTGGCACTAAGGTCCACTCCCCAGTTTCTGGCTTGAAGGTCGCTAATGACGTCCTTGTGGCCCCTGAGGCTGTCTCCAATGCCTTCGGCCGCTTTTTCGCAGAGGTTTCGAGCTCCGCTCATTACGACCCTGCCTTCCTCCCCCGCAAACAGGCAGAGGAGGCTAGGCCACCTAACTTCCGCTCCTCGAATTGTGAAAGTTATAATGCCCCATTCACCATGCGGGAACTCAAAAACGCACTTGGCCAATCACGGTCCTCTGCTCCAGGGCCTGATTCTATTCATATTCAGATGCTGAAGAACCTTTCTCCTGCGGGTAAAGGTTTTCTTCTTCGTACATACAATCGCATCTGGATTAAGGGACATGTTCCCGCATGCTGGCGCGAGTCTATTGTTGTCCCAATTCCTAAGCCGGGGAAGGACAAGCACTTGCCTTCCAGTTATACCTATCTCGCTTACCAGCTGTGTCTGTAAAGTGATGGAGCGAATGGTTAACTCTCGATTGGTTCGGCTGCTCGAGTATTGATGCCTACTTACCAATGTACAATGTGGATTTCGTAGGCGCCGCTCTGCTGTTGACCATCTGGTTACCTTGTCGACCTTCATTATGAATAACTTCTTGCGGAAGCGCCCGACCGTGGCTGTGTTCTTTGATTTGGAGAAGGCTTACGACACCTGTTGGAGGGCGGGAATTCTCCGCACCATGCATACATGGGGCCTTCGCGGTCGCCTCCCTCTTTTTATCCGTTCCTTTTTAATGGATCGACAGTTCAGGGTACGTGTGGGTTCTGTCCTGTCAGACACCTTTCGCCAGGAGAATGGGGTGCCGCAGGGCTCAGTTTTGAGCATCGCTCTCTTCACCATCGCGATCAATCCAATAATGGATTGCCTCCCAGCTGATGTATCAGGCTCCCTTTTCGTGGACGATTTTACCATCTATTGCAGCGCGCAGTGTACACGTGTCCTGGAGCGCTGTTTTCAGCGTTCTCTTGACCGTCTTTACTCCTGGAGTGTCGCCAATGGCTTCCGTTTTTCTGCCGAGAAGACGGTCTGTATTAACTTCTGGCGCTACAAAGAGTTTCTCCCACCGTCCTTACGACTCGGTCCCGTTGCTCTCCCAATCGTGGAGACAACCAAATTTTTTGGTCTTATCTTTGACAGGAAACTTAGCTGGTCTCCACATGTGTCATATTTGGCCGCCCGTTGTACCCGTTCTTTAAATGTCCTCCGTGTTCTCAGTGGTATGTCGTGGGGAGCGGATCGAACCGTCCTACTTCATCTATATCGGTCGATCGTCCGCTCCAAGCTGGATTATGGGAGCTTCGTATACTCCTCTGCACAGCCATCCATCTTACGCCGCCTCAACTCCATACAACATCTGGGTTTACGACTTGCGATCGGAGCATTTTATACCAGTCCCGTAGAGAGTCTTCATGCTGACGCTGGCGAATTGCCACTGACCTACCGGCGCGATATACTGCTTTGTCGGTATGCCTGTCGGCTACTGTCAATGCCCGACCATCCGTCTTATCGTTCCTTTTTTGATGACTCTCTTGACCGTCAATACGGGTTGTATGTCTCTGCCTTGCTACCCCCTGGAGTTCGCTTTCGTCGCCTCCTTCAACACCTTAATTTTTCACTCCCTGCAACCTTTCGAGTGGGCGAGAGCCACACGCCACCTTGGCTCCAGGCTCAGGTCCGCGTTCACCTTGACCTCAGCTCGCTCCCAAAAGAGGTCACCCCCGGTTCGGTCTACCACTCCCGTTTTTTGGAACTTTGTTCGAAGTTCATCAACATGACTTTCATTTATACAGATGGCTCTAAGACCAATGACGGGGTCGGGTGTTCCTTTATTGTCGGTGCACAAAGTTTCAAATACCGGCTCCATGGCCATTGTTCGGTCTTCACAGCTGAGCTCTTTGCCCTCTACCAGGCTGTTCTTTACATCTGCCGCCACCGACATTCTGCTTATGTCATCTGCTCAGATTCCCTGAGCGCCATCCAGAGCCTCAGTGATCCGTACCCGGTTCACCCTTTGGTACACCGGATCCGACGCTCTTTTCAGCAGCTGGTGGACGTCGGTTCTCCGGTTAGCTTTATGTGGGTTCCTGGCCATGTCGGTATCCCTGGGAACAAAGCTGCAGATGCCGCGGCCAAGGCTGCGGTCCTCCAGCCTCGGACAGCTTCTTGTTGTGTCCCTTCGTCCGATTTTAGCAGGGTCATTTGTCGGCGCATTTTATCGCAGTGGCATGCCGATTGGGCTGCACTTACAGACAACAAGCTTCGGGCCTTAAAACCTCTTCCCGTGGCTTGGACGTCCTCCTCACGCCCTTCTCGGCGGGAAGAGGTCGTTTTAGCCCGGTTAAGAATTGGACACTGCCGGTTCAGCCATCGCCATCTGCTGACGGCTGCGCCGGCGCTGTTCTGCCCATGTGGGCACTTGCTGACGGTTAGACACATTTTAATGTCCTGTCCAGATCTTAACCTACTGCGTTTTGATCTTAACCTGCCAAATACTTTCGATGCCATTTTAGCGGATTACCCATGAGCAGCTGCTCGTGTTCTTCGTTTTATCAATTTGACACATCTCGCTAAGGACATTTGATGATGCTGTTTTTTAATCCTATGCCTGTCAGTCTGTCTTTTATCGTGTTTTCCCTTTGAGTTGTTGTCGTCAACTTGTGCCTCGCAGTGCATTCTTAGAGTAGTCAGGGCGCTAATGACCACTGAAGTTGTGCGCCCTAAAGCCACAAAAAAAAAGTACTCTGAAATCTGCTTTTTGTCACTTTTGCTAAACAGAAAAATCCTCCTACCTTTTTTAATATTTCTATTAATGGCTGAAATCATCGATGCAGTAATCGCTTTATGATCACCGATTCCCTGTTCTGCATTAACTGTTCCAAATTGTTCGGGGCTGTTTGTCACCAGAAGGTCTAATATGTTATTGCCACGAGTATGTTCTCTGTTTAACTGCTCAAGGTAGTTTTCACATAATGCACGTAAAAAAATTTCACTGGATTCTTTGTCCCTGCCACCCGTTACAAACGTTTGTGTCTTGCAGTCTATAGCCAACAAATTAAAATCTCTACCCAGAACTACAACATGGTCAGGAAGTCTACTCAAAATATTTTCCAAATTTTCTTTCAGGTGCTCTGCCACAGCTGCTGAGCCAGGGGGCCTGTAGAGACATCCAATTACCATGTTTGAGCCCACTTAACCGTGAACTTCACCCAAATTATTTCACATTTCAGATCTCCGTCAATTTCCTTCGATACTATTGTACTTTTTATCACTATAAACACACCTCCCCCTTCACTGTCAAGCCTGTCTCTGGTTTATACATTCCAATCTGAGTTTAAAATGTCATTACTGTTTACATCTGTTTTTAGCCAACTTTCTGTCCCTAGTACTATGTGGGCGTTATGACCATTTATTAATGAGAGCAGTTCTGGGACCTTTCTATAGACGCTCCTGTAGTTTACCATTAGCACATTGATATTGCTGTTCGCCCTTTGCATTTTGCCTACTACTATAAATTTAGCCTGCGGTCACTTAATATCACATTTTGTGCCCACTTGTTTAGTTGTGCAAGATGCCAAACTTTGACTCTTTCCTCTGTCAACCACAGCTTCCGTTTCATGTCTTTTTTCTCCTAACACTACAGTCAGATGTGTTGTGGTGTAACTATTTAGTAAAATGACACTGTCTTCTTTACCTTATCTTCTATACTTTACTGAACCCCTTTTATAATTACTTCAAAATTCATAATTAATGTCTTTGCTACATCACAGTTTTATAAATAACCGTCACCACATACAAAATAGAAATAAATCTAATGAACAATATCTGTACATTTATGTATGATATGTTGTTTAATGTCACTATTTTCATACTGTATTAATAATATTACTTTTTTAAGTATATTGTTAATAGGGCATAGTTCTGTGCATCACTCCTCGGGAGTGTCGTGTATAAGCCCAGTTCATAAAATGTGTGTCCCAGAGGAGAATGCTGAAAGCTTTCTTTCTTTCTTTCTTTCTTTCTTTCTTTCTTTCTTTCTTTCTTTCTTCCTTCCTGTTTTACAAACATGCAATGGGCATGGGTTTCTTTTTCTTAATAATGGCTGCTGAAATGAATTGTAGGCTCACTACACCTCTGTGTATGTTAAAATATGCTTATATGCCAGTCATTGGAGGTATAATAGGAACACATCATTAAAGCAGTAGATAAAGATTCTAAAAAGTTTTCCTCTGTGTGTTTACAGCTGGAGGTGCTGGGGGTAATACCAGGCAGCATCATCTGGAGCCGGAGCCTGGCCCCAGTTCCAGGTCTCCAGCTGCACACACACCAGGTGAGTAACAGTAAGAGCCCACAGTTGGAGGTTGGTGTTCCTACTCTACTCTACTCTACTCGACTACTCCTACTCCTACTCTGGAATCAAATGTATTTGGGTACTTATTAATGGACTTAAAGATGGGGTGTGTCCACACTTCTCCTTTAAAGGCTTGAACTCATCTGGGGAAACTTTCATCCATTCTTCCTCGATAGTCGATACTGGAGAAGATGGAGATAGTGGACATTGGGTTTGGAGTGAAGCCACCTTTATGTCTCATCCCTAAGATGAACCATTGCTTTCAGGCTGGAACATGGGCAGAAAGGTACACTTCAGGAATGTCACTGTCCACAAATAATTTCCTCTCAATTCTGCTTCATGACAGGTGGCATTGTTGAACTGATTCAAATGGTCATTGTCTCTGCAATCTTCCTCTGCTGTACACATTACACAGTACTGTCAAATATATGCTTATCCTTCTGCATTTAGCAGTTTTGAAAGTGCAATAAGGGGAGAACAAGTTAACAAGGAGGACTGGCATATTGTAAGACATGTGTCCTGTGACTGTCATTGTTGGCACTAAGGTAATGGCAGGTAAAGTAAACATAGGGTTTTTCAAACTGAACCCAGCCATCAGACTGCCATGGAGTATAGAATAATTTGTCACTTCACTCCAAAACCCTAGCTACCAGTTGTCCACTATTGAGTGGATATTGCTCATTACATAAACTTCCGCATTGCTTAACATTAAAAACAGGAATGAGCTGTATCCAGAAGATGCTCAGTCATTGTAATCAGGGCTGCTGAGAGTGAGGACTGGCGATGGAACATGATACAGGGCTGGACTCTAATTAGAAATATAGCAACCCAATTTTATTGACAATGTATCATACTTGGTGTGGCTCTGGAAGCTTGCATAAGTTAAAAATTGATTTTCATGGTATTGTTATACTAACCCAATTTTATTGTTATTTTAAAATAGGTTTGACATGAAACATGACAGTTTGAGGAATATTGGAGATAAACAAAATGTGCTCATTGGGATAAAATACAGAGTATATGTAATTTCTTATTAAAACACTAACCACATCTTTACAATTGCAATCGGTTTATGCATGACGATTTGTATCCCTGTAGGAAGAATTGTGATACTGCAACTATCCTACTGTACAGGGTAAAAATGTAAACGTTATGCACATCCTCAAAATCAGGAGATCAAATTGGTTGGTTCCTTTGTCTTCGGTGTGGTATAGAGAGGACTTTCGTTGCTTTAATATGCCATCTTGTCCATGTGGGATTCCTGAGAAGCTGCAAAATCCACAATTTCTTCTGTACAAAAAGAACAAATTGTGGGGATGTCCACTTTTGCAGTTCCTTTTGATTGGAAATAATGTAAAATTTTACTGTGTGTTCTAAAGATGATATTCTCAGGGAACATCAAAACATTTATTTATAACATTACTTGTTGCTAAGAACCAGTGGTTCAGAGTTGTCATACTTTAGTTGCAAATTATGCATGTATTTACTGGTCTGATGCATAAATATAGTTTTGTCTGATGCCGTGGATGTGCCGCAAAGGTTGTAGGGTCATCAATGATTTCTCAGGTCACAAAATTATTTTTTTAGTCATACTTTTTTCACCAATGAAGCTTTATGATCACTCGCTCTAAACAATGGGCACTGGATACCTATACAGATATGGCCAGAGTGGTATTGCAGTAACAAAACATAGGGTAACAAGGATCTTAATATACCCAGAAAGAAATATGACAAAAATTTTGTAAAATTGGGAAGACTGGAAATTTAGTAAAATATTTCTAACAGTTTTACTCTTTTAGGGTACAAATCACAAGCCAGATATTTTCCATGACTGGCAATTGATGAGCAAACTATTGGAGAAAGCAAAACAAATGATGGAATGTTTTGTAACAAATGTCCTCCATTTGAGTGTGCTTTTATTTTGCACAATAATGACTTTGGGTTTATAGCCATTCTTAAGTGTATGTTGAAATGTTGAAAAATATGTCCTGCTATGACATGTCATCACTGAAAAAACATACTTCTAGTTTCATAGGCCAGTTGTGGTTTCCAACTGTGCACAATGTCATCCAGATTCCATATCTTAGAGGCAGGTCAATGATATTTTAATATTTCTATTTGATCTTGAGAAAGGCTATGAAGAGAGATCATGACTGTGTAAAACAAATGAACAATTAATAGTCAAATGATGGAGATTTCTGTAAAGAACTGGAAAAGGGGATATTAGTGGTAAGTGGGACAATGGCAGTAAAGGAGGAGGAGAGATAAATGTAGACAGAATCAGTGGGAGAAAGAGATACAGGAGGCAGTGTAGACAAAACAAAAGATGTGTGTAGACAAAATACACAGTCCCTGTGGATGTAACTGAGAGAGGTGACAGTGGCATTCGAATATTCTGTAAATCAGTGGGAGAAAATGAGAAAGTGGTAGAGAGACGTACAAAGTGACTGTGAGAGGGAGATGCTGAGTATGAAGGCTTCACTAGAGAGAGAGAGACCAAGCAAAAATATAGAATATTGTGTGTTAAAATAGTGGAGAAATCTCCACAGACCAAAAAGTTTGGAGAGGAAGGCAAAATGCAGACTGAGGCAGCTGGTTCCCCACTCTTGTCAGTATTTCAAAAAGGAACATATTCATCTTTTATGTGCTCCAACAGGAGCATTTTTCTGATGGTTATCCTGTGGTACTATTTGTTGCATGAGATACTGCTGGCAAAATTAGAGCAAATTAACAGTTGTTCGTGGTGCAGTAGGTCCATTCAGAGAATGTGCTAGTATACAAACATGTATCATCAACCCACTATTAACAGTTCTTACTTGTGTTGTGTGTTCCATGCAATGCTATCCTGTATTGCGGAACATTTGAACATTGAAGTTCATAACCTGCCCATTGGGTAGAAGACAGGAATGTAAACATTACTTACCAATAATACAGTTTCTGATAATGCTTCGTTCTCTGTGCAAACTCCGGTGCTCAACACCCTGATTTTAGATGCTTTTGCTTCAACTGCATTTCTTCCCACAGAAAAAAAGAAATACTGATATCAGTGTCTTCCATGAAATTTATTTACTTCATTTCAGGCATTAAAATAACAATGTCCTGCTATGAGAGTAAGGAAATACAGGATTCCCAATTACAGAACTGACAGAGCAAGTTAAATTTGCTACCTCCAACACTTATTTTATTTTATTTTATTTCATTTTTATTTTTTGTCCAAGCACATTTTCTTAAATAATGTTTCTGCTACCCCACACACATTTTCACTCAGAATTTGAGTAGACTGTGCTATCTAAAAATTTGAATATCATTGATAAAAATATTTGCAATTTTCATTATATTTAATTATAATAATTTCACTGATAGAAAACTAACATATCTGTGATGAGCTCTTGCTAAGGTCGCATTCTAAATTTCACATTTGATTTGCAATGAAGTACTTAAGGCCCTTTCATCACATCCCAATGTAAGTGCGAGGGTTTGAACTTACAGAGGCAACGCTGCTACTGAACTGGTTTTAAATGTCAAATCTCTCCAAATGAAGTATATGGTAATGGCAGCACTCGGCCACATAAGGTTAAGCAAAGCCCATGGAGAAAATTTCACAAGAGGATTTCATTGAAAAAAATGTCAGAGCAACCTCATATGATCCTCTAATATTACTTCCCTTGCCATAACCACGTCTTCCCCATCCCCGGGGGCTCACCACTCTTTGGTGGGTTTGTGCTTAGCTACCACGGGGCCCTAGCATTAGCAGTGTCTTTTTCTCTTCCATTCTGCATGTCTATCTCCTTGCTATTCTTTGCACCCTCCCTTGGGGAACATGTCTGTGGTGTTACTGGGAATGTTTCTTATTGCATGTTGCTGATATAAGAACCATCTCACCACAGCTATTCATTCCATTTTCCTTTCTTTGTTTCCCTCCTGCTCTCATTCCTCTGCTTCTTCTTTTGCGGTTGATCTTTTTCTTCTTCCTCTCTGCGTGCTCCTGATTGCTAGCACATGCATCTGACGTGTAACAGGTGACTGGGTAATGCGTAATTCCAAGGTCGACTGGCAGGGTTCGCACATAAACCCTGGTACAGGCCAGTCCCAGGGAGGGGTGATTGCCTGAGCTACAACCAATCACCTAATTAGCGGGTACACTCCCTTGTGAAGTTGACCCCCAGTTCGAAGGAGCCTGCAATTGGAGACACTGGAAATCATTCAGGATTTTGTCACAATGAGCCAGTCATCTTCACAATCAGTGTCTACAATACCTAGATGGAATGAGGCTAATGATTCAAAGACATTTACAGCTGCACCTTGGTACCTCATGGTCTCTCATACTGAAGACGATCAGCCCTTTGCCATGGTAAATCTGTTCATTGCACATAAGGGTGTTTATGCAATTGTGGGCCCTGTGAAACCTGCCCTCATTTATGGAATGGCACTTTGAGTTTAGAGACTAATTCTGTTTTGAAGCACAACAGGTGCTTCTGCCTCATTTCTCCACAACTATCCTGTTTGTTTCGAGGCCCATAGAACTCTGAATTCTTCCCTTGATCCTATTTACACAAGGCTGCGCAATGGTCTGACGGAGGCCGAAATCCAGTCGTACCACTCTGATCAAGGTATCATAGCTGTCCATTGGGTGATGGAAAAGTAGATACCTCCTTTGTAACCACCCAAACTCTTTCTCACATTTGACAGAGTGGTGTTTCTATCAAAGGTCAAAGCAGGCTATGGAATTATTGTAGTCCAACTGTACATAAAAACTTGATGCTATTCTACCAGTGTCATCATTTCAAACACATTAGAATGACTTGTTGACACCCAGCCAAATGTGTAACCTGTGGTAGGGACGTGCACGAGGGTGATTGTCTACCTCATTCTCCCCACTGTATGAACTGCAATGTTGGCCATGCTACCGCCTCTCTGTATTGTCCGATGTATCTTTTGACATTTTCCCTGGCTGTCATGCAGCTCTTACTGGATGACGTTCATAGTCAAAATACAGGGTTATTACAAATGATTGAAGCGATTTCACAGCTCTACAATAACTTTATTGTTTGAGATATTTTCACAATGCTTTGCGCACACACATACAAAAACTCAAAAAGTTTTTTTAGGCATTCACAAATGTTCGATTTGTGCCCCTTTAGTGATTCGGCAGACATAAAGCCGATAATAAAGTTCCTCCCACACTCGGCGCAGCATGTCCCCATCAATGAGTTCGAAAGCATCGTTGATGCGAGCTCGCAGTTCTGGCACGTTTCTTGGTAGAGGAAGTATAAACACTGAATCTTTCACATAACCCCACAGAAAGAAATGGCATGGGGGTTAAGTCAGGAGAGCATGGAGGCCATGACATGAATTGCTGATCGTGATCTCCACCACGACCGATCCATTGGTTTTCCAATCTCCTGTTTAAGAAATGCCGAACATCATGATGGAAGTGCGGTGGAGCACCATCCTGTTGAAAGATGAAGTCAGCGCTGTCTGTCTCCAGTTGTGGCATGATCCAATTCTCCAGCATGTCCAGATACATGTGTCCTGCAATGTTTTTTTTGCAGAAGAAGAAGGGGCCGTGAGATTGCACAAAACACGTTAACTTTTGGTGAATTGCAAATTTGCTGCACGAATGCATGAGGATTCTCTACCGCCCAGATATGCACACTGTGTCTGTTCACTTCACCATTAAGAAAAAATGTTGCTTCATCACTGAAAACAAGTTTCGCACTGAACGATCTTCTTCCATGAGCTGTTGCAACCGCGCCGAAAATTCAAAGCGTTTGACTTTGTCATCGGGTGTGAGGGCTTGTAGCAATTGTAAATGGTAAGGCTTCTGCTTTAGCATTTTCCGTAAGATTTACCAAACTGTCGGCTGTGGTACGTTTAGCTCCCTGCTTGCTTTATTCGTCAACTTCCGCAGGCTATGTGTGAAACTTGCCCACACGCATTCAACCATTTCTTCGCTCACTGCAGGCCGTCCCGTTGATTTCCCCTTACAGAGGCATCCAGAAGCTTTAAACTGCGCATACCATCGCCGAATGGAGTTAGCAGTTGGTGGATCTTTGTTGAACTTCGTCCTGAAGTGTTGTTGCACTGTTATGACTGACTGATGTGAGTGCATTTCAAGCACGACATGCGCTTTCTCGGCTCCTGTCGCCATTTTGTCTCACTGCGCACTCGAGCGCTCTGGTGGCAGAAACCTGAAGTGCAGCTTCAGCCGAACAAAATTTTGAGTTTTTTTACATATCTGTAGTGTGTCGTGACCATATGTCAATGAATGGAGCTACAGTGAATTTATGAAATCGCTTCAATCATTTGTAATAGCCCTGTATTTACCTGATTACCCATCTTAAAGCTGTTGCAGTTCGCCTTTCCCTTCCTCACCTGACTTTTTCCCTTCTAGCATTTATGTCCCTCCATCATTTAATGTCATCAGGGCAGACTTACTTCAGTTTATTGGGCAGGTACCTCACCCATTTCTGCTACTTGGTGACATGAATGTGCATCATCCTCTTTGGGGTTCTCACAGAACCCGTGAGAGGGGTGCCCTCTTGGCTGATCATCTTAATCAAGTCAACCTCTTCTGCCTCAGAACTGGAGCACCCATATTCCTCTCTGACTCCTCACACATCTATTCCCTTTTGGACCTATCTTTCTGCACTGCTCAGCACTTCTCTTCTAGCCACCACCCCATCTCTTATACCAGCTGCATTTTTAAGGTGATGGAACATATGATTCGTACAAGGCTGGTATGGTGGCTTGAGTCGTGCAAGTTACTTATGATTGCCCAGAGTGGATTTTGAGCATGGCATACTGTCATTGACCATCATGTTACTTTGTCCACCCATGTTGTGAATGGTTCTCTGTGGAAATCCCAGACTGTGACCACGTATTTAGATTTTGAGAAGGCCTAAGACAGCTCCACACTCTTTACAGGTGGGGCTTCCATGGCAACCTGCCCTTTTTCCTACAGGAATTTTTAAGAGACAGTTTTCAAGGTGAGTGTGGGTCCTGCCATGTCAGACACCTTTATCCAGGAAAGTGTTCCATCCTGTGTGTCATCCAATTTCCTATCGGCATTAAACCTATAATTGCCTGTCTCCCACCAGGCATCTCCAGCTCACTTTTTGTTGATGATTTGGCTGTCTATTGCAGTTCTCCAAAGACCTGGCTCACTGAGCAGTGTCTTCAGTGATGTCTTGATCATCTTTACTCCTGGAGTATCTCTAATGGCTTTCATTTTTCACTGACAAAACCCTCTGTATGAATTTCTGGCAGCACAAATAGTTTCTCTCTCAATTTTTGTATCTTGGGCCTCTTGTCCTTAAATCCATTGAAACTATGAAATTCCTGGAGCTCATGCTTGATAGGAAACACTCTTGGTTCTCCCATGTGTCTTACCTGACAGCCTGCTGTGTGTGGTTTCTCAATGTCCTATGTATCCACTATGGTACTTCCTGGGATTCTGATCAAACCACCCTCCTGCATTTGTACCGGTCCCTTGTACGTTCGAAACTTGACTATGGGTGTTTTGTTTATGCATCTGCACATCCATCTGTCTTACCCCTTCTCAGCACTATTCACCACCGTGGCATCCATTTGGCCACTAGTGCCTTCAACACTAGTCTGATTGTGTCTGTATGCTGAAGCTGTTGAACTACCGCTGTTCTACCACTGTTACTTCCTCCTCAGCAGGTATGTATGCCGTTTGTTTGCCATGTGTGCCCACCCATCCTATGCATCCTTTTTTGATGATACCTTTGATCACTAGTATTGGTTGTGTCCCTATCCTAGAGTCCACTTTCGGCGCTTGCTTAGTCAGCTTAACTTGACACTACCTGAAACTTTCCAAGTGGGTGTGAACCCTTCACCACCATGGTTTTGTGAAGTGGCTCATGTTAGCCTTGGCATTCATTCACTTCCAAAGGTCACTACTCCAGCCTCGTTCTATCACCTTCAGTGTTATGGCCTATGCATGGAATTTTGCAATAGTTCCTTTGTGTACACTGATGGCTCTGTCTGACCATGGTGTTGGATGTGCCTTCATTATTGGCGGCCACATCTTTAGATATCAGCTTCTGGCACACTTCTCAGTATTTATAGCCAAGCTCTTTGCCCTGTACCAGGTGGCAGAGTACATCCAGTGATACGGGCTTTTCAATTGTTCTCTGCTCAGACAATCTCAGTGCCCTTTTTCTTACTTGCCTTGTTTCCCAGACTCTTCAACAGTTCTGCTGGCAAATCATCAATTCCACATGCCTTCCTATTCATCTCCTTCAGCTCCTCTTCTACTTCTACTTCTTCTTCCAATACCGTGAATCTCTTTCAATCTTCCAGCACATATTGCACCCAAAACTTAATTTCATTTTGTATCTCATCCCACTTTGCAGACATTCAATATATTCTTGCGATCTGTTCAAAGCCTCCTGTGTTTCGTCTGCCAGTGTACCATCTGCTCTTTCTATTTCCATCTTATTCCTCTTTCTCTTATGTTCAAAACCTCTCTCACTAGCCAGTCTATACATCATTTTATAATTCCCCCTTTCTCCATTTTCTCTATTTCATTGCATTCCTGTGTCATCCATCTTTCCCTTGCTTCTTGACTTTCTCTTCTTAATTCATTATTCAGTTTCCTGTTCCTACTTCAGTTCCTACATTTTTCCATTTTCTCCATTCTACCATCTTTTGCAGCATGTCTTCTATTATCCATTCTTTCCTGGTACTTTGGGATGCTCTAATTCCTAGTACTTCTTTGACAGAGTCCTCACTTTTATTCATTTGTCAGTAACACTTTCATCAACACTACCTCTTTCCCATTTTTCCATCAATCGGTTTTCTAAATCTGATGCCTTTCTTTCCTCTTTGATCTTTCTATGTTTATTATTATTTTAGTGTTACCTCTCTAGACATTTTTCAACTTCAATTGTATTTCTCCCACTATTAGGTTGTGGTCTGAATTTATATCCACTCCTGGATAAGATTTGGCATTCTTCAAACATTTCCTAAACCTTTTTCGTATGAGGATGTAGACCAACTGATATCTTTCCCTATCCAAATTTGATATCCATGTGTAACATCTCCTTTTGTGGTGTTCAAATAATGTTACACCACTACAATTAAATTCAATTTATTAGCGACCTTGTAGTACATCATCAAAAATGACAAAAGACTTGTCAATGAATTTTCTTCAGAGAAACTAATTAGTCCCTCACCAATTTTTTTGAATTACCCTTCAGTCGTATCATCATCAGTCTTCCATCAATATATTGTACCTTCATTATGTTATTTTTCACCTTTTGTCCTATCAATATTCCTATTCCATTTGCACCACTCTTGATTTCCCCTGAGTAAAAGAGCTTATAATCACCACTTCCAACCTCACCATTCTCTCCCCATCTCATTTCAGACAAACCAAGGGCATCTAATCTGTTCCTATCATCTACTGTTTTGCATTCTTTAGCTTTCCTGCTTTTCATATTGGGCACTGCCTTTTTAGCCATTGTCATATGATAAGGGCTGCTCTCCCACCACCATGTACAGCTGTCTCCCACTTAATCACAGAATGTCCATTTTTGAACGATTTATGTTCCCGTTTGGGTTTGCCATCCAAGTCATTTTAGCAAATGAGGTACAGGCTATTGACTGAGTTTTACTTTTTATCTGCCAAAGCAATATGGTGAAGGACCTTTAATTTTTAGTTTTGGACCCCTGATTCTGTATGGTAACATTGTAGGCCTCTCTCCATGCCCCTGCCTTTAGTTGTCTTGTTCTATGTCATTTGGGATAGATGTTCAGTAGTTTAATTCCTCTGTTTTTGTGTTTCATAGTTTGACATGGGTGCTTATGACCTTGGGGTTTATGCGTCCTAAAACAAAACAAAACTTGAATCGTGTCTGTGGCATTCATTAGAAGGAATTGAATGTTCTAAAAGTGTTGATTGCAATAAGTGTGGAATAGCAATTCTTGTTTTCTGATTACAATCTACAAATTCCAAAAACCAGTCAAGAGTTTGACATTTATCAGTCACATTATCACAGTAAATATAATGCAGGGTGAATGTAGTTTGTTCAGTGTGATTTGAATCGGGAGTTGCAGCAACAGTAATTGAGAAATACATTTTATTTTCTCTCTGTTCCAATATGTCACCAATGACATGACAACTAGAAATGTGTTCACTGTGAGCATTGCATATCAGATAATGCACATGTAAACTCTTTCCAGACACTCGTTGATATCTGACCTTGCTTATGTATTGGATCACTGTAGAAATAAGAGTACTAATACTCACAAGAGATTTTCTTTGTTTGTATCTGCAATTTCCTGAGCTGAACCACTGACTGCCAAGCCTCTTTGACCAAGAAATAATATCACATCAAGTAACATGAGAGCTCCAATGCTATTCCAAAGATGAACAGAAAACATTACCTCTCCACTACCAAGCACACTCTCATGTCATTTCATTCCTTCACTTTCATGATTCTCCCATCAAATATATTTAGAAATGTAAGTATTCTATTTGATGTTCGCTCTTGAATGAAAAATATTTTCTGTATACTCATTTTTCATTCATTGAGGAGGATTTGAATTTCAGAACTGAATATTTTTGTACAGCCTATTAGGGGAGAAACTGAAACAAAATTTTGGGGTGTGAATCTAGTTTATAACAGGCTGTAGCTGATAAATTCAGCCCTACCCTATGAAGTATTTGGTACTAACATTTTCAGAGGCTCCCTTAACCCTTCTGTGAACCATTGGACTTAAGGTCCCTGCCAGAATGTTTGTTTCTGAGTCCCCACATCTGTAGGAATATCCAATTTCTGTGTGGTACTGTGATGTGTTGTTGAGTTTGCATACTATTTGACCACAGAGGCTGACAGTTGGTGTTACAAACATATATTTCTGCTGTATTTGTAAAGAACTGAGCACTGCATGTTTTTTGGAAGGAGCTTTGAATCTTTCACTTCTTTGTGGGTGGCAAAGCCAGTAGAGGCATTATTCTACAATATTTGCTACACTTCTAGTCTTGGATGTATATGTTCACTGATGACTTATTATGAAAGAGAACTTATGTCTGTGTCTTGTAAGTAGACTGCTCAGAAAAATAAACATTCTGATCATTTCTTTACATCCAAAACTGTTTCTACATTTCTCAGCTAACACTAAATATCAATGGCTGGACATGTCTTGCATTGCAGTAATAGGCTATAAAAACCAACCTTGCAAATTAACCCATGTGTCTATTAATGAAAACCATGTGAAAATCCTGACTGTAGTTTTAGATTAGCCCTCACAAATGTACAGATACTGTTCTCCGACGTACTATTTTTCTTCCTTCTTGTGAGATGATGTAGTGGAGACAATTGTATTTTTCCATTATTTTGTGTTGGATGTCTTGGTAGTTTCTTGGAATCATGTCAGTCTTAACAGTCCTTTATGGAGCATTCATTTGAATCATGATTAGGGGGTTCTTAAGAATGCAATCAGCAGAAACAAGATTTCTATGATCTATTTTATGATACATGAGAGCTCTGAAATGAAGATGTTGGGAGTAAGTAGTATAGTAGTTACAACTGACCCACATATGATAAATGTGTTCACACATGAGGAGAGAATGGCTGATAAGTATCCAAAGATAATGTACATACAGTAACACATCTTGTCCTCTTGATTTATATGGGATGCCGCTGCCTTTGCTCATAAACTTTTTCCCATTAAGCCTTTCTCTACAGTCTGTTTGTGGGGCGGCGCTTGAGTTTGTCGTAAAATAGATATTGTTTGTTTAAATTACTGGAAAATGTGGGAAAACAACTGCATTTCCCGGCTTTTAGAATGTTGTTAATGCTGTCTTTCGCCGTTCTCAACACTGGCTCTCTATTTACTTTTTGGCACCCAGAAAGTGATTTAACGAAACGTGGAGCCTGAAATGAGAGTTCCTAGTGCCCACTTTATCTGAGAAATTTATTATAGCTGCAGCTTATAGCTCTGAGGAGGTAGGAGATTGTTCGGGATTTCTAATCAAAAACGATTTTCCAAAATAGTTGAGTATATTCTGAAATTCACTGATAACATCACAATTATCCCAACAGCCTAACTAACAGAGCAGTTCAGAGTCTACTGCGCTGATGCAACTATAAATGTCCGAATTGAATGTCAAAAGAATGCTCGCCAAAATTTGATGAGAATATCTCATCAAACGCCACGCTAAAATGATTGGTAGAATGTCTGTCCCGCGACGGCACGTGAAAATACAACAACACGCAAACTGAAGCTAGATAATGAAAATCATTCCAAAAATAATCCTTCATTTGAAATGTTTTCACAGTTACGCGTATACATCGTAACTCAATACGGCACCCGAGGCTGTTTGTAGCAGCGCTACCGTAGCGAAGCGACTCCCGACACAGCTGACGTGCTATTCAGCTTCTGGAGAGAACTGGGGCCTTCCTTACTCGCGCAGTGCTCTTATATATATAGCCTCGGTGCGGACGGCTAAGAGAACGCCGGCTCTAACTTGGCTCTCACGACTGGCCGCTGGGCTAGTAACGCACCACTTCAAGTTACATAATAATTTATAGCTTCTTTTGCTGATGGCTTATGAAGCTGTTAATTTAATCGTGCATTTAGCACGCAGGTAAGTATTTATAATAAAATTATGACGTGGCTAAGTTAAATATCTTGGGCGAGAGAAATAATTAAGTTACGCTGCACGCAGCATATGAGCTCTGAACTGGCCCTTTTGAGATCCGCTATCGCTATAATTTTATAGGTATTCAAAAGAAACTTTTCACATCTTCATAGTCATAGCGGACCTCCAACCTATTTAAATCTAAACATCCTAGTCTTATTCATTAGCCTACTTAATCTATCTTGCTTCCTTCAGTTTTGAGATGAAAACCAGAAAATCATGAATTTCCACTAAAGTCTTAACCTGTGAAATCCAAAGTACTGTTTTTATTAAATCATTATGAAAGATGAGTCTAAATATAAATTTTGAAGTCTCTAGCTCCTTTCTGTTGCGCCAATTATTTTTTTAGAAAAACGTCCAAATTACAAAAATGGCTGAAGTTATCGCACTGATATTTAATACACATTAATTTAGTATTATTCCTTACATGCTGGAAAAGTTTCAGATCATTTGCTTGAATTTTAAGGTATTGCGCAACATTTATGACGTCAGAGCTAGTTACAGCAGACTGGCTGGCACACAATGGAAACTGATGTGAATTTACTACAGCGTGAGTAGGCTGCTTCCCTACATCACCCTCTACTTAAATTTTTTCTTTATGAATGTAAATGAATGAGAAAAAAAATTTAATTACAAAAAGGGAAGCAAGAGTACAATTTAACTCCCTATAAAAACCAAAATTGAAATATAAACATGTAGAAACATTAAAGAAAACTGATTATCTACATTAATTATTTAAATTGTGGGCATGTTCACTGCCTTTTAAACAATGTCAGTACTCAAAATTTTAAGCGAAGTCACTGAAATATTTCGGCATACATATTGCCTTAGACAAACAAACACATACGAATTCAAAAATTATGAAAATCTTAGATCCATTAAATACATTAAATACATTTTTACATACACAAATTCAAAGAAAATAACATGATACATAAACAGATGATTATCTCTTAGCAGTCTTTTCTAAACCTGAAAGAAAGTTCACAAATAATTTTTACACACGTTATTGTAGCCGCTTTGGCTGGCGTCCTACACTTCCATTCACAACGGTAGAGGAGGGGAAGTTGCTATGGTGTGCGTCCTTCACGTTCTCTCTAACTTACATGGGGGAAAGGGGAGGGGTCACTGTGAGTTGTGTCCAAGTCACTCCACGCTTTCACGCAGCTACCAGGCTGCCATTATCTGGTTTGTCCTGTAGAACAAACAAAAGAGTGCCTCAGACTCTGTTCACTTAATATCTAAGGGTGGGTCACAATGAAATGGGGATATATACATTTTAACTTCCAATATATTACTGGAACAAAGTTAACAGAACTTTTTTTTCAACATTACTCTTGCGGTTACTTAAATGTCATAAAATCGGTAAATAAATGGCTCAAAACGCCGTTAGTCACGTACTAGAGAAAACCTATGCTCATGGCATACAATCATGAATCCTATTTAAAGTCAGATTATTATTTCAGGGCCGGAATACTGAACCAATGCTCGTTACATTCCTGATACATTTGTATTTTAAGCACTTAACTGACTCATCTTTGATTACCTTATTCTTAGAGATAGTATGAGTATGATTAGTGGCTGTTTTCTCAGCTTCTTTGTACATGTGAGTAACTTTTGGTAATAGTACAGTTCTGAGTGTTCAAAACACACTACGTTTAGTTGCCTACAAAATCCACTTATTGGTCCTCTGCTGTTGTCAGTTCCACATCTGCAATTAGGGTCTTATTTACTTTGAAGTGTATTTATGCTGAGCTAAAATTACTGTTTCACGTCTGCCATTATGTTACTTATTTATTTTTCTAGTGTATGTACTTATTTAACACTCACTCTATTAATATTTAAAGCATAGGATAGCACATTTATTTCATATTCATAGTGTATTGCGGCTGATTAGTTTGCTCACGTGGCAATCCATTTCCACTCGATCGGACGCTGAAACCTCAGGTAGTCTCTCTCGGACCTACCACTAAAGTGCATCAAATAATTATGGACTAGCGTAATGCTAAATTCCTTAAACCTATAGGACACCATGAGCTGCTCTGTCTCATCTAACATAAGGGTACATATGGTCGCATTCACGCTTCCAACTCATAACCTCAATACGCGTAGGTGTATCCTGTCACACACTACACTAAAATAATGGCCAGCTCCAACCTTATAAATACTTCAGGGACGTGTCCTTCACGTCTCAACCACAAACACTGCCTATTTCTTGCTACATCAGGTGAGTTTAATCTTACAACTTATCTGCATATTTTTTTTTTAACACTAAGCAATCTCTTTTACTATTTCTTAGTTAGCTCTAATGCATACACTAGGTTTCACTACCACTTCAGATTCTGCTTGTACACGAATTCATACATCTTTTTAAATTACTGTTGATGGACCATTTCCAACCAAACAACACTTTGTACTTACTATATTACCAGGGTACTACACATAATTGTTACTCAAATACATTTGTATCTTAATTACGTCATACTTCTCTATTGTTTGTCACTATTCAATTTATCACATTAGGTATCTTTCTTCACTGATCGGTAGATAGAATGGTAACATAACTCATGGCCTGATAGTCATGACAGAAAAATTTCATGTCTGAAAGAAGAGATCTAAATTTTGGTGGATAGGAAAGATGAAGAATGAGTGAGACCTGAAAGGGAAAGAAGATCTCACACAGCTGGGACTGCACAGCTGCCACACTGTGTAGAGGTTACAGAACAACCTCCTCCCTACAGCCTTCATTGGCTGAATGCTGACTTGATAGTCATGACGGAAAATTTTAGTGTATGAAAGAAGAGGTCGAAATTTTTGACGACAGGAAAGATGAAGAATGAGTGAGACCTGAAAGGGAAAGAAGATCTCACACAGCTGGGACTGCACAGCTGCCACACTGTGTAGAGGTTACAGAACAACCTCCTCCCTACAGCCTTCATTGGCTGAATGCTGACTTGATAGTTATGACGGAAAATTTAATGTATGAAAGAAGAGGTCGAAATGTTTTGTGGATAGGAAAGATGAAGAATGAGTGAGACCTGAAAAGGAAAGAAGATCTCACACAGCTGGGACTGCACAGCTGCCACACTGTGTAGAGGTTACAGAACAACCTCCTCCCTACAGCCTTCATTCGCTGCCTATGACTCTGCCACGTCGATCTGAAAATACTTTATGATGCCTCTTTAGAACCTGTCTCAGTTCTTCCTTCTGTTTGTCTGAAATCTTATCGATTTCCTGCAATTTAGCGTCTATTTTGTCCACAATAATTGCTTCTTCTTCTTCCGTGTTCAGCTTGCTGTTACTAAGATTAACACCTTCGTCCCAATACCTCCTATTTTTCAGAACTCGTATAGGCAGCTCCCAAGTTTCATGATCAGTTACTACATGTTTATCACTAAAAGGTACTATAATTACTCCGGTTATTGGTAAGACCATTTTTAATTGGCTGTTCTCAAAGTCCACAACACTCTGATATTTTGACAAGAAATCTATACCAATTAAAACCTCAATACTGAGATTGTTTACAATTAAACATGGATGATCAATTAAATTACCATTAATGTTAAATGGTAGTAAAGCTTCTTGCTTTACCGTTTTTGAAACCTTGCCAGTAGCACCAATTATTCTTAGTCCTGATACCCTCATTACGGTAAGCTTGTCTTTACCAGGTAAAGCATCAAAGAAGGACTGAGATATTGCACTCACCTCACTTCCACTGTCTAAGAGACAACGTACATTGATACCCAACATGTTCACTATTATTATAGGGTGGCTTATTCTAGGTTGTACAGGTGGTTCCTCAAATTCATTTAGTAGTTCCTTTTGGATTTGTCTCCAACTAAAGTGATTGACATCTGTCTTCATTACCTTTAGGTCACAGTGTGTAGGGGTTTCCTGAATTACATTTTCAGCTGCCTTTTCCAGTCGGTCTATTAATTTTAAATCGAAACACCTCACGACTTCATTACATTTAGTTTGCTGAACATAACCCAAATTACTGTAGTCTGAGCGATTCTGCGTCTCCAGACCGGGCATAACACTAGTTACAGCTAAACCACTTTTACCATTATCGTCAGTTTCCTTCTCAAGTGACAACTGGTCACAGCTACTGGGTTCATCGACCCTCAACAGCCTACCCTCTACATTCTCACTTATCTCCTGTCCTAAGTCTATTAGTACATTATCAACATCCTGCACAGGCACTTTAGATAAGAGCACATCATCCTCATCGTAAATATAAGCATGAATTTCTTCTGCTTCTTCACCTGTCAATTCAATATTTTGTAGCTCTTCCTTATTGTTACACTGCTGCGCCTTCTCTTTCTCTTCCCACTTAGAAAGCGTTTCTAACACGGTATCTATCAAATACTGTGAGTGATCTAATATTTCTGTTGTATCTTTAGATGCTACCGACTCTTCATCCACATGTTCAGTTTGAGTATTCTGATCTGTCTTACCAATTCCCTTAACTACTGGCTTAGGAAAAGTAACCGCCTGGTGAGCGCCAGTGTCCTCATAGACGGGAACTAGTTTTCCTGCCTCGGCCTATTGCTGTTTTCTTTAGTTTCATTATAATTGACTGGCACAGCATTGCTTTCCATACTGTTGTTTACATGCATATTTCTGTTCGGAACAAAATTATTATCTCTTGGACGCCATTGTTGGTTCTGATAATTATTTCCCCAATTCCTACCTCTCTTAGGATGGCGAATACCTACTGTTCTGATGTTTACATTACCATTTTGCTCATTCCTAAAATTACTATTATTGTTAGTGGCATTTCTGTTATTACGTGCCTGCTCCTCATTGGCAGCAACACGTTCTACACGTTCCAAATATTCAATGAAACGATCAAGATTGTCTCTAGGGGCCGATATAATTCTGGTTTGCCAATACCATGTCAGTTTGGCTTCAAGACCTAATATAATCATTTCTGGCTTTAGCTTTTCCGCCAAATGTGACAAACGTGAAATCCATGACCTAGCAAATTCTTTAATTGATTCCTTGCCTGCACTGAAGCGTTTTCCACTCCAAAATTCTCTTAACACTTCATTTTGCTTATTACTAGACCAATATTCATTAATGAAAGCTGTTTTAAACTCCGCTAAAGTTTTACACTTCAACATAACATCAGCGGACCAACGCAAGGCGTCACCTGCTAAATGGCTTTTAATAAATGAGATTTTCTCTCGTTCAGACCAATTTGGTGGAATTACATCTTCAAAATCGTTCCAGAAATCTAGCGGGTGGATATTTTTATCTGGATCAAACCGCAAGAACTGCCGACACCCGATAAATGCGGCGTTTGTAGCTACAACTTGTTGTACACTACCATTACCAGAAGTTACTGAAGCTACTTTACTCTCAATGTTAGCAATGTTAGTACTAATATTTTCTACTCTCATTTCAACATTATCTACTCTTTGTACAATATGAGTAGTATCACTTTTGAGTGCATCTACGTCTGCTTGACATATGTTTACTTTTATGTTAACATCTTTAAATCTGTCTGAGCAAAGTTCAGATTCCGCCTCGATCTTTTCTGTTAACTTGTGCTCCAGCTTCGCATCTTCCATTTGGAAGTCTTTGCGAACCTCAGCAACTTCGGATTTAACTGTTTTATACATTTCAGAAAATTGTTGAGCAACCTTTTTCTTAATATCCTCATGATTGTAGTCAATTTTATAATTCAAACTGTCTAGATCCTCTTTCAACTTATTGCAACCAGCCTTGAAGGTATCGTCCATTACCTCCAATCGTTTATTAAAATTAGTTTGACTGGCCACAATCCTGTTATTTACCTCAATTATATCTGATTTTAATTCAGCATTACTGGCAGCTATTTTTGCATTACTATTTTTGACCTCAGTTATTTCAGACTTTAATTCAGCATTACTGTTTTTGACCTGTTCACTTATTTCAGACTTTAACTCAGCATTATTGTATTCTAATTTATTGTCCATTGCCTCAAACCGCATATTAAAATTTGTTTGACTGGCAGCTATTGCTTGTAATATAACATTTAAATCAACAGCCCCAGTATCTTTGGGTTGCTCACGAGCTGGCTTTTTATCACACTCAGGTGACGAAAAACTAGCTCCAATACCAGAATCATCAAAACTAAATGAAACTTCTGATTGATTAGTCCTATTTAACTGCTCTTTCTTAAACTCTACCATCTCTGAAGACTGTTTCAATTTTAATTCACCAGAGAAACCATCATCCAATAAATTCACATTTTCTACTTTCTGTTTTACTCCAGGGGTCTCTATTATCGAATCATTCTCCCTTCCCACACTACTGTCAGGAGACAATACTTCATATTTCACTTTAACATTACTACTTTCATGCATATTTACATTTGAAACGTTGTCTGGATTTACAGTTTGCTCAACAGACATAGGTTCTGATTTAAGTTTAACCCCAGTTTCTTTTGGTGGTTCCATCGCCGACAGTCTTTTAGTGCAGGTTAGTAAAATTTTAAACAGTTTTTCACTTAACTTAGTTCCTTCTGCACGACGTTGTTGTTGCCGGCGCGGCGTACCAGGATTCCTGATGCGACGTGGCACGTTGAACTGCAGACGGCACTCCGACGGCTGTTGTGTGTTCGCGTGGCCCGCAACTGCAGGCGCGGCCCCGGCTGCTGTGGCGGACGACTGCGGTACGGCGAAACTGGCTTCTCGCGATGCCGGCAGCACCGCTAGACTCAGTGCCAACTCCGTCAATCCAGATGCGTTGTTAATTCAACTGCGTTGCCCACATGCCCACGTAACACTTTCACTGTTCTATACTCAGTTGCGTGTCGCATTTCACTCGCGAATCCGAATAGTTAAAATCACTTTCACTTAGTTAATTTTCCCGGCCGATGCACCATATGTGGGGCGGCGCTTGAGTTTGTCGTAAAATAGATATTGTTTGTTTAAATTACTGGAAAATGTGGGAAAACAACTGCATTTCCCGGCTTTTAGAATGTTGTTAATGCTGTCTTTCGCCGTTCTCAACACTGGCTCTCTATTTACTTTTTGGCACCCAGAAAGTGATTTAACGAAACGTGGAGCCTGAAATGAGAGTTCCTAGTGCCCACTTTATCTGAGAAATTTATTATAGCTGCAGCTTATAGCTCTGAGGAGGTAGGAGATTGTTCGGGATTTCTAATCAAAAACGATTTTCCAAAATAGTTGAGTATATTCTGAAATTCACTGATAACATCACAATTATCCCAACAGCCTAACTAACAGAGCAGTTCAGAGTCTACTGCGCTGATGCAACTATAAATGTCCGAATTGAATGTCAAAAGAATGCTCGCCAAAATTTGATGAGAATATCTCATCAAACGCCACGCTAAAATGATTGGTAGAATGTCTGTCCCGCGACGGCACGTGAAAATACAACAACACGCAAACTGAAGCTAGATAATGAAAATCATTCCAAAAATAATCCTTCATTTGAAATGTTTTCACAGTTACGCGTATACATCGTAACTCAATACGGCACCCGAGGCTGTTTGTAGCAGCGCTACCGTAGCGAAGCGACTCCCGACACAGCTGACGTGCTATTCAGCTTCTGGAGAGAACTGGGGCCTTCCTTACTCGCGCAGTGCTCTTATATATATAGCCTCGGTGCGGACGGCTAAGAGAACGCCGGCTCTAACTTGGCTCTCACGACTGGCCGCTGGGCTAGTAACGCACCACTTCAAGTTACATAATAATTTATAGCTTCTTTTGCTGATGGCTTATGAAGCTGTTAATTTAATCGTGCATTTAGCACGCAGGTAAGTATTTATAATAAAATTATGACGTGGCTAAGTTAAATATCTTGGGCGAGAGAAATAATTAAGTTACGCTGCACGCAGCATATGAGCTCTGAACTGGCCCTTTTGAGATCCGCTATCGCTATAATTTTATAGGTATTCAAAAGAAACTTTTCACATCTTCATAGTCATAGCGGACCTCCAACCTATTTAAATCTAAACATCCTAGTCTTATTCATTAGCCTACTTAATCTATCTTGCTTCCTTCAGTTTTGAGATGAAAACCAGAAAATCATGAATTTCCACTAAAGTCTTAACCTGTGAAATCCAAAGTACTGTTTTTATTAAATCATTATGAAAGATGAGTCTAAATATAAATTTTGAAGTCTCTAGCTCCTTTCTGTTGCGCCAATTATTTTTTTAGAAAAACGTCAAAATTACAAAAATGGCTGAAGTTATCGCACTGATATTTAATACACATTAATTTAGTATTATTCCTTACATGCTGGAAAAGTTTCAGATCATTTGCTTGAATTTTAAGGTATTGCGCAACATTTATGACGTCAGAGCTAGTTACAGCAGACTGGCTGGCACACAATGGAAACTGATGTGAATTTACTACAGCGTGAGTAGGCTGCTTCCCTACATGTTCCCAGACCAATGTGTTTGTCTTCCTGTCTCACCTTCTATAGGGAGTTCAACAGGGAACTCCCTTGCCCACTGGCTAGCTGGAGTTGCTAAGCAGTTATAGGCGCTTCAGTCTGGAACCGTTAGACAGCTGTGGTCGCAGGTTCGAATCCTGCCTCGGCATGGATGAGTGTGTCATCCTTAGGTTAATTAGATTTATGTATTTCTAAGTTCTAGGGGACTGATGACCTCAGATGTTAAGTCTGATAGTGCTCAGAGCCATTTGAACCATTTTCCCTTGCCCAAGCTGCCACCCACACTCATGGTCATATGTACCACAAATTGTGGATGATCCATGCAGAAGTAACTGTGCTCTGGTAGCCATGAACATCAGAACTTCATTGTAATACAAAAGGTACATGATAATACTAAGCAAGTGAAACAGCTTCCTAGCAAAAGCAATGTGTAAATAGTCCTGACAGGCTGTAATGTTGTCACTAAAGAGAATCATTCTTGAAGGTGCAAGTTGAGCACTGCAAGGTGCACTGGTGATGTCCTAGATTCCAATGTTGTGTGTTGTACTCGGGGGTAAAGTTGTCACTGTAACAGCAGCAAAAAATATGAAAACTGTTATCCCCATGGAGGAGATGGCAGTGCCAACATGGAGGTGCAGACTTGGAAGAGAGATACAGCAATCAGGCCAGGACATCTTGAAGGAGGGATTGTGTGGTGTAATGACACTGGCAGGAAGATACCAGAATGAAAGGATGAAGTGGCACAAGACAGGCACAAGATAAAACAGGTAAGAATGAGGCAAAGAATCACAGAACATAAGAAAACAAAAGTGTATAGTCATCTGCAACCCAAAGGAAAGAAAAGCAATGTTTTTTAAACATGGACCAGAACCATGCAAGCTTGGTGTGGAAGCACATGAACACAGATAGGAATGCTAACTGATGGAACACAAGACAATGGCAATAAATTTTCAGAGACAGAAAAGTAAGAAAAAATGCACAAGAAGAGAGATGTTCCTGAATAGCCGAGAAGAATAGAGCTTCATTGCAACACACATTGTACATGGTAACATGCAGCAAATGAAAGAGCTTCCCATTGAAGCAAGGTAGACATTGTTCTGATCCATTAAAAGATTGGCACTAATATGAGAACTATTGTTGAAGCTTACATTCCTGCACTCTGTCTTGTAACAACTGACAAACACTGCTGTAGGAACCATCAGTATAGGCTGCACTTGAAATACCAATATTATGTGCTGCACTCCTAGGAATATAGTCACAGCACTCCAAAGTAGATAATTGGTGTCATGTCTGGAACTTGTATTGGGTGGTGCCCCACTCTGCAGTGACCTATAAAGGCTGACCATTGGAGGAATGCTTGAAAGTTATCCAGTGTCACATGGCTCATGGATGGGAACTATGCCGTGGCTGTCACAGGCAAGATCATAGTCATTGAGTTTGGATTTCAGGCTTCTTAACATGGCAGCAACAGACAGACCTCTGTTGTGTGGTATAAGGATGGATTTTAAGGCAGCAGTCAGATGCTACATCACCCACTTGCACCTCAATCCTATTGTGTCTCCTATTCCGTCATGTTCCCATAACCATCCACTTTTCTTCCTGCTCCACCTCTACAAAGAATCCAGCTGTGAAATACCCCACCCATTTCCCACTCATTCTCCTGCCTGCATGTACTCATCAATAAGTAAAGAAAGGACAGTTATATCGTATGTGTTTGGTGTGGCAATTTTACTGCGTGAACAGCAAAAATGTTGCAAGCGATAAACATTTTTCCTGTAACTTTGTGTTGGGTATTCCTGAGAAAAATTCATGATAGTTTGAAATTGTGGGTGAAGCATTTTGCTAGTCACTATGTTCTCTCTTTGCAAAAGACTGGATTAATATAGTGTGAGTATATGCCTGCAGTGAGTGAGGCTGCATATACAGTCTTATTCACAGTTTGTTACTGTAGAACTTGCCACAGTGAGTTAACTCTGTAACATAAGGTTGTGTGTTTTAATAGGCAGATGACTACATGATTTAAAATTTGTTCAGTTACGTTTTGAAATGTTGATGGTAAATGTTTGTTTACCTTGAAGGTCTTCAGATGGCCAGCCTCCAACTGGAGTAAAGTTCTGGCTTTCTGGAACTTTGTTAGTAATGTTGATTCTTGTGCATAATTGAGTAGATTAGATGCTGATGATTCACTTATCAGTAGGGATTTGAAAAGACTGAAATAAATGATTCCATTCTCTTTAATTTTGTGTTGAAACAATCTTATTTTATTTGGTTGTTTTACTTTTGCAGATAAAATGTTCATTACATTAACTCAAAATTTCTTTTTCTGTCAATCAGGACCACTTCAAGAGGAGCTGGCCACAACAGTGGAGGAGAGGGGAAGGTCAGGCAGCACCCCTGACCCTGGCAGAGCACATGTGAGTTTCACCAGGAGCAAGGAAGTTAGATTTTGTAGCATATAACTCACATCGCAGTGCTTCCTGGCCTCTTTCCAGGGTGCTCACAAATTTCATCAGCCCAGAGATTTCAGCCATTCCAATACTTCCTCATTTTGTGTGCTGCCCTGTACACTTCCTACTTACTTAATGAAGTAAACTCCTTTCTACTCATCCTATTTATCACGACTTCAGTAACATTATGTCCTGTACTCCAGTTGGTTTCCCGACCCCCAAATCCTTTGCAACTTCTTCTGCGTTGGTAACTGAAATGTTACCTAAAGTCTAAATTTTCTATGAACAATCCAAAATGTTTACCAACGAATTCTGACATACTGCATCTCCATTTAGAAGAGAAACTCTCCTTAATAACTAAAGGCTGTACTTAGTATATGGAATCTTAATGACAATCAACTCAATCTTCATTCTATTGGTGTAATGGCAGTTCTCACAGTGCTCACAGGTCTAAGGGAATGGCACATAACTGAACCAGATTGAGATGGCATGGGATAAACAACTCAAATCAGCAGATACAGTGAAGCGTGATAAAGCAGCTATTGTCCCACCTTGCAGAAATGCTTCATTCACCTGCACCAGATTTCATGCACAAGAGAGAGAGAGAACTCCTAAAGCATATAAAAGTGTAAATCCTTTATTTGAACTAAAAATAACTTTATGGTAGCCACTGTCATTCATACATACTATAGATATTGTGAAATACATCAATTTACCAAAGTAATTGGTTATATCAGAGTTTGTGTTATATACAGAGATTACAACCCATGAATGAACAAAAAATTTTATTAGGTGGAGCTAGGCCACCACTTAAGTTTACATAAAGATAAACTTTCTTCAGAAACAAAAGGCTTCTTCTCGTACCAAAATTTTATAACAAGCCAAAGAATATGCCACCTTATTAAATTGAAATATTAGCAACTGAACTGAATTTACGTTCCTTTGTTGGGGTTTTCTCACAATATTTTCTAACAGATGCCAAGGAAGTACAGGGGTGCAGTGTCTGGGGTTGATGGCCGGCATAGTGAAGACGTGGTACCTGGATGTTCTGGCTGCATTGAAGTATCTTCCAGGCGGCAGTCTGCGGTGGGTCGAAGGATGCCGGTTTCCCTTTCTTGCGGCTATTTAACCCAGCAGGTCCAGTGTTACTCCGCTGATTCCAGAGTGATGATTAGCAGCCATTGGTGATCCCTGACTGGCAGATGGTCATATCATAGTGTGACCATATGCGCCGGAAAAAGGCTCATGCACATGCTTAGTTGGCGGTTGATTGAATGTTTGGCAGGAACGCCTGTAGTGCTGGCTGGCGGAAGGTGCCGGCAGTAAGTTGCAGGTGCCACTTAACTGTGCTGCGGTAGCCAACTGTTGTGTTTGTGTGCCTGTGTGCATCATGACAGTTATTGTTCATTAAACATGCCAATTACCACTTATAGTTTACAAAAATATTTATGTGTATTGCAATTACACATCCGAGTACATTTTCTAAAATGACAGAAGAGCCACTCTTGATACAATTGTGGCCAGCCGAACATCCTAAAATCTTCTTAAAATACTTCACTGGTTTTTAAATAAATATCACACACACTTCATAGGTAGGTTTTATTGTCTCTGGGTATCAAGAGTTTCACACACATGTTGCTTAGTAATTCAATAAAACTGACTTCATGTTTTTAAGCTCATGTATCACAGCTTGTGCAGCGTAATGTAAAAGTAACTTTGAAGCTATGTAATATTCAGATCGGTCTCTGGTACATGAAATAGAATCAAATGATTCTTTTGACAACCCACCAGTTCTTGTACGGACTTCTTTATGCTGACAGGTGTCCCTCCAGCAATGACTCTATGATCAACACAACTGCTGTGTGTCATAAAAATTACACTGTATAGTGTCTGCCACAAGGAGTGCAACTCTAAAGGCAAGGGCTCATTCCACATTAACTTACATTGCCATAGTCAGTGCCAAATATCTTGCATGTTCTCACAATGGGCCTAATTAATCCAAATGAATAAAATTGTGATGAAGTGACAAACAATGCAGTGCATTTTGTGCAGCTGTAGACATCAGGGGCTGGTTTGACACTGTTCACAAGATGCTGGATGCTGGATGCTAGAGTAAGCCTAAAGGATTAACATCATCATTGTTGTCAAGCCGTAGAGGTAATTGTGTTTCTTGCACCACTGAGGGGATATTTTCGAGTAGTTACACTGTTGCTGCACCATTTCCATAGTGAGGATCCACCTTTCATAAATACATTTGTGAGATCTTGCTGGAGCTTGATTGCTGCCCCTACTGTATAACAACCTAAGATTG
>NW_026046753.1:0-10000 GCF_023864275.1 Schistocerca cancellata | reverse complement strand
CATTTCCATGGAATTAAAGTTTTATCCACGATTGACATGCGCGCAAGTTTTTGGCAAATAGAACTCCACCCTGATTGTAGAAAATATACTGCCTTTTTAGCCTTTGGTAACTGTTACCAGTTTCGGAAATTACCGTTTGGACTTACTGTATCTTCAGCAGCATTCATTCGCAGCTTAAATGAAATTTTACCTGTTTATCTTCGTGACAATATTACTTCATATGTTGACGACATTCTTATTGCTAAACATTCTTGGAGTGAGCACAACAAAATTTTGGATTCATTATTACGTATTTTTGCAAGAGTTGGCATTACAGTGAACTTAGAAAAATCTGAATTTGGTCGTTCTCAGGTGAAATTTCTCGGTCACATTATTTCTACAGAAGGTATTCTTCCTGATCCAGAAAAATTAGACGCTATTCGTAATTATGCTGTTCCTACCACAAAACGTGATGTTCGTAGTTTCCTTCGCGTCTGTAATTTTCTTAGACGCTTTGTTAGATTGGACAATTTGGCCACACCTCGCTTATGTGAACTATCTGGAAAGAAATCTAATTGGTGTTGGGATGAGGAAGCTCAGTCAGAATTCGAACAACTCCGTGATGCTTTAGTTGCTGCTCCACTTCTTTCACACCCGGATTTATCTAAAGATTTTTGTTTGGCGACGGACTCATCATACAAAGGCCTAGGTGCACATTTATTTCAAGAGATAGAAGAAAACGGCGTTGTAGTACAAAAGACTATTGCATTTGGAAGTCGTGTTCTCTCGAAATCAGAAAAGAATTATTCGATTACGGAACTTGAAGCTTTGGCTGTTGTTTGGGCTTTTACAAAATTTCGCACATTTTTGTTTGGCAGACATACTAAGGTTTACACCGATCATCGAGCTCTGGAGTTTCTTATGTCGACAAAATTAACTCATGGCAGATTGTCACGATGGGCGTTGTACCTACAGGAGTTTGATTTTAGTATTGTTTACATACAGGGTTCTTCAAATATTGTTGCCGATGCTTTATCACGTGCACCTATGGGTTTGAAACAAAGTGCTGAAGAGGACTGCAAGGAAAACAATTATTGTTTGATGTAAATTCAAGGTGTTGCGTTTGAGAACTTTATTTCGTCTTCGCTCCAGGACATCGCTAAGGAGCAAAATAAGGATCCAATCTGCAAGGACATTAAGGAGAAGTGGAGAAGAAAGGAAAGCGTAGCGATTAGACAGCATTATTTAGTTCGCAATGACATTCTTTTCAAACGAAAATCGGTCGACAACTCTGTTTGGTTAATTTGTAATCCTGATGAGTGGGTTAATAAGCTGATTTGGTATACGCATTTCAGTTATGCACACTTTGGTCCCAGAAAATGCTTTCATAAATTACGAGAAAATTGCTACTTCAATAATATGGAAAAACGTATTCGATTTGTTCTTGCCAAATGCAAATTATGTCAAAAGGCTAAGCCGCCAACAGTATGTCACAGAGCACCGTTGTTTCCTATCATTCCAGCGAAATTAAAGGACATGGCTGCAGTTGATTTGTTCGGTCCAGTGGTTCGATCTACTAATGGTTTTGCGTACATTTTCGTAGCAGTGGAGTTGACATCAAAATATGTGTGTTTTACACCGTTACGCAAAGCAACAGCTCGTTCAGTATCTAATGCTTTCATCAAACATTTTCTTAAAGAAGTGGGTCATGTTGATAAGGTTATATCAGATAATGGATCACAGTTTCGTTCTAAAATTTGGCTTCGTACTCTACAGCGTCGTAAAATTAAACCAATTTTCATTTCACTCTTTCACCCTCAATCTAACGCTTCAGAGAGATGGATGAAGGAAATCAATAAATTGTGTCGTCTTTATTGTCATCAGAATCACAGAACGTGGGATCAGTATCTTCATATTTTTCAAAACATTCTGAATGAACTCCCTAATGATTCAACTTCTTTACCGCCTATACTGATATTAAAAAACAAAGCACCGACAAATCGCATTTCAGAAATCGTTCCTTTTCCGCCTTCACGGAAACTGCGGCATTCTGAAGTTGTCAACCTGGCTCTACAAAATATTGCATCTGCGGCTGCTAGAAGAGAGAAATCAGCTAAGCGTCCTGGTCGTTTAAAATTCTTGTCAGTTGGTCAGAAGGTGTTAATTAAGGCTCATCGTTTGTCTCACAAAGGAAAAGGCTTGTGTCGGAAATTTTTTCTGCTTTATAACGGTCCATATAGAATTCGCAAAATTATTCATGATAACACTGTCGAAGTAGAAACTCTTAAATCACGACGCTCTAAGGGAATACATCATATATCTAACGTTAAAATTTTTGTGGAATGATATACTTTTGAAAAATTTTTGTAGAATGACATACTTTTGAGAAACTAACAGTTGTATGTAAACACACGGAGAGTACAAGGATACCGCGCTGTGTTTTGGCGGCGGCATATACTCAAAGCAACAGTCAAGTCTGCGCGCCGCACAAGGCAGTCGTTGACCGCAAACAATCACTTCCTACGTCTCGCGCCTACAGCTGATCGAGCGCTCAGTGCGAATGCACTGACAGCCGTAAACAAATACACAGTCTTTCTCCGAATAAAATCAGTATAAAGCTATAATGACTTGATAAATTATGTTATTAACATTCAGTATTTTTCAGGATACGGTTCTATAAAATATTTAAGAACTTCAGGTAAATTCTGTGCGTGTCCGACGTTAAGACGACTTGCTATCGAGAAAATTTCAGGAAAAATGTCATTTCGAAGAAGAAAGTAATAAACTAAAAAGGTAATTATTAATTGAGTTTATTTTTCAGGTAACATATTTCCACTTAGGTACGTACTTTAGACGTAATTTGCTGCTCGCGATTACGTGATTCATACTTTGTGCTAATTACATGTTCAATGAAATTACTTGTGAAGCGACGTGCTTGCGTACGTTAACTGATTTTGACAATGATTATTAATGAACTGGATTGTTACTTGTGTATATTATGCATCGCTTGGCTGCACTGCTTTTTCACTGATGTCATATTTTAATTATGTGCCTGCTGTGCCTATTTATTTAAATTATAATTGTCACCTGATTAATTGTGCTGATGTGGTTAGGTATGTAAGTTATACTTTGCGATTTATCTGCTTGCGCCTTCATGTTTACTTATTAAGATACGATGCTAATGACCTGTTTAGTACGTAAGATATATGTTTACTGCTGTGCGTATGGATTGCACATTTACACATTTCTGCTTGTTGTCATAACTATACTTTAATTTGGTATATAGCAATGCTGATGTACAGTGTACGGACATGGAGTGTGGGTTACGATGTGGTATGGGTTACGGATTGTTCGCTTGGCAGAGCCTCGTTGTAAGAATTGTGCTGCATCCACTTGTTGACATTCTGTTCACTACTGGTATATTTACTCGCTATTGCTTGTTTTGCTTACGCTCAGTGCTTTATATTTTAACATAAGAAAATGAACTGCAGTACTTCGACGAGCGACTTTAGTACAAGAAACATCATAGAAGTCACATGAGCTGGAGGTTTTATGAAAGCTGTATAAATGTATGCCAATAGGAAGGAAGCTAACGACATGACATACCAACACAGTTATTACACTGCATTTTTTGTGAGCAATTGAAATAGGAAGTGACACTTGACACAAGAAATACTCCACATGTTTGCTTCTGTTTGCCATAATTCTTGAAGTGGTGTACACACTGTGAAATATTAGGGTCATTCACACTCCGTAATCGTACTTAATTACTGAGAGTTATTCGAACTAAGTCTGTTAGAGGTCATGTATGCATTCTTTGTTTATAATTCATAATGAGTAGAAGATTTTGGTCAGATGGATTACACAGAGGTTGTGTGTTGACAGTGTGTCTTCGGATTGTATGGGATGAGGAGGTTTGCATTAGGATTTTATCTGTACTCGATCGAGGAGACTGACTAGAGGAAAGAGTTGTTATGGAAGTGAAATGATACTGGCAATAAGGTTTATATGTATCGACATATTGAAGAGGTATTATGGAGGTACTGAGATTATATGAAGTTGATTGGAGTTATGGTGTATAAGAGGTAAAATAAGTGAGGTGCATATTTTTTTTTTTTTTGTTGTTGGTCTATATGGAACAAGGAGGATGAAGATAGCAGACTATAACACTAAAATGGAAGGAAGATTGTCTACACACACTTTGTTAAATCACTAAGCAGTATGTACTTTTTTTTTTGGAGAGAGGAAGTTGCATATCTTGGCACACTGACAGTTGTTCAGCAACCGTACATTTTGATCTGGCTTGGCAAACATTGGTCTTGACATGATGACTATGACGTTGACTTAACTATTATTGACTGTTATACATTGCTGTCACTACTACTTGATACACATGATGAACATGAAATTTTGACAGAAGTGGATTTACACAGTTAACACTATTCAATTACACAGTAGTACTTAATGTGGATGAAAGATGAGTGAGTGTGTTTTGTGTGTTTTCCTTTCCTAATCCTATCCACCTATCTCCTAAATATTATTTTATTTGTTTGTAGTGGCTTGCACTGACACCCATAAATATTATGGGTTTACTGATGTTTGTGTATTTGTAATAGTAATATGACAATTATCTGATATCATTTGTGTGTTTGTTATGATTTGTATGTTTAGTGTAAGAGCATTGTAAAAGCATTTGTATGTGCATTCAAACTATTGTTCATGCTTGAACTGTCTGATTAGTGATGGTGAAATTATGGACTGTTACTTGTACTTTTTCTACATGATTGGTGCCACTAGGACATGTTTAATTTCTGCTAAGGAACAGTGTGATCAGTGATAGTTGTTTAATGTCATTTGTCGGTGTCTGCACCTACTCAACAATGCTGGGTGCCACTGATGAACTGCTTCTACTGAGAAATGTGACTTGTTGCTGTGTGTACCTCTTCAACATTGCTGGGTACCACAGATGGAACTGCTTCTACTGAAATGATGTTACTTCTTGCTGTCTGCACCTACTCAACATTGCTGGGTGCCACTGATGGACTGCTTCTACTGAAATGATGTCACCTGTTGGAGTCTGCACCTACTCAACATTGCTGGGTGCCACTGATGGACTGCTTCTACTGAAATGATGTCACCTGTTGGAGTCTGCACCTGTTCCACAATGCTGGGTGCCACTGATGGACTGCTTCTACTGAAATGATATCACTTGTTGGAGTCTGAACCTACTCCACGATGCTGGGTGCCACTGATGAACTGCTTCTACTGAAATGATGTCACCTGTTGGAGTCTGCACCTACTCAACATTACTGGGTGCCACTGATGGACTGCTTCTACTGAAATGATGTCACCTGTTGGAGTCTGCACCTGTTCCACAATGCTGGGTGCCACTGATGGACTGCTTCTACTGAAATGATGTCACCTGTTGGAGTCTGCACCTGTTCCACAATGCTGGGTGCCACTGATGGACTGCTTCTACTGAAATGATGTCACCTGTTGGAGTCTGCACCTACTCAACATTGCTGGGTGCTACTGCTGGAACTGTCAACCACTTGTTGTGTAAACATTTTATGTGAATATTTGTATAAACTGATTTTTTGTGTATTACTGTTTGTGAAAAGTTATGAGACTCTTACCTGCTCATATTCGTCATTGCTGACGCTATCGATTGAATTGTTTAACCACATGATATTTCTGTAAACTATTATGTAAAGTCATATGTATGAAAGAATTTGTATTGCTTAGTGTATTTTATATATTAGGCTATTGAAAGGTCAGTGCAAAGCCAAAATTTTATCTAGTTATATGATATTTACGTATTAATATTATCTTTTATTTTTGTCTGTATTTTTTTGACGAATTTGGTGGTATTTTCACCACCAATGCTGGCAAAAATACCATCAAATTCTAGCCCGTGGAGAAAGGGCATATGAAAGGTGGCTACACTGAGCCACAGCGCCAGAAATCGCGCCAGAGAGTATTGTTCCGCCGCCTCCACTGGCAGTGATTATTGAGACGTAGCGACAAGCAGTTTTTACCGAGAAGTTGTGGTGGACACTGCTTGTAGCTAAAGTTGGAATGAGATGGGGTAGTAGTGAGTGTTTGTTCGATGTTTTATGCAGCTATGTGATGGGACAGATAGCAGATGTTATTCCAATGGAGATATTGTAATGGTCAGAGTGCTTTTCGTCAATAGGTAATAAATATTATGTTGTCCATTTATTTGTGTGTCCTGAATAATGTGTCATTACAGGTTCAGTCAACAAAGCATCTGGCTTGTGTTCTTGTATTAGAGTGTAATTCTGGGTTTCTTGCACAATTATAGTATTTCTAATTTTCTTTTATCACGTCAGTATAAATGATATTTAAAAATTCTTGTCTTGTTGAAGAAGAACCGTGCCAGATGTGCGTTGAGTCATACTACCACATACAGAACAGCTACACTTGTGCTTTGTTGGATTCGTAGATTTTGTAGTTGCTGGGGACTTAATTAGTTAATTGTGTTAACAGAAATTTTCTTACATTCTTTGTTGTCATTCTATGCAGTCAGATAGCGTAACAATTAGTTGTCAGGGCCAGCCGTTGACGAGACTTGCGTAATCGGACATACAGCTACTAAAAATATTTGCATTCATATCTTTATTATAATTTAGCCCCCATGCACAGTGTCCCTAATTTGCTGGGAAGTGGCGGTGCGGTCCCCTACGGCACTGCGTAGGATCCTACGATCTTGGCGTGCATCCGTGCGTCGCTGCGGTCCGGTCCCAGGTCGACGGGCACGTGCACCTTCCGCCGACCACTGGCGACAACATCGATGTACTGTGGAGACCTCACGCCCCACGTGTTGAGCAATTCGGCGGTACGTCCACCCGGCCTCCCGCATGCCCACTATACGCCCTCGCTCAAAGTCCGTCAACTGCACATACGGTTCATGTCCACGCTGTCGCGGCATGCTACCAGTGTTAAAGACTGCGATGGAGCTCCGTATGCCACGGCAAACTGGCTGACACTGACGGCGGCGGTGCACAAATGCTGCGCAGCTAGCGCCATTCGACGGCCAACACCGCGGTTCCTGGTGTGTCCGCTGTGCCGTGCGTGTGATCATTGCTTGTACAGCCCTCTCGCAGTGTTCGGAGCAAGTATGGTCGGTCTGACACACCGGTGTCAATGTGTTCTTTTTTCCATTTCCAGGAGTGTATTATACTAGGACTGACATTTGATTACATTTTCACGCAGTTTGGGTGCATAGATCCTGAGAAATCAGTACCCAGAACCACCTCTGGCCGTAATAACGGCCTTGATACGCCTAGTCATTGAGTCAAACAGAGCTTGGATGGCGTTTACAGGTACAGCTGCCCATGTAGCTTCAACACGATACCACAGTTCATCAAGAGTAGTGACTGGCGTATTGTGACGAGCCAGTTGCTCGGCCACTATTGACCAGACGTTTTCAATTGGTGGGAGATCTGGAGAATGTGCTGACCAGGGCAGCAGTCGAAAATTTTCTGTATCCAGAAAGGCCCGTACACGACTTTCAGCAGGCGGTCGTGCATTATCCTGCTGAAATGTAGGGTTTCTCTGGGATCGAATGAAGGGTAGAGCCTCGGGTCGTAACACATGTGAAATGTAACGCCCACTGTTCAAAGTGCCGTCAATGCGAACAAGAGGTGGCCGAGACGTGTAATCAATGGCACCCCAGACCATCGCCGGGCGATACGCAAGTATGGCGATGACGAATACACGTTTCCAATGTGCGTTCACTGCGATGTCGACAAACACGGATGCGACCATCATGATGCTGTGAACAGAACCTGGATTCATCGGAAAAAATGACGTTTTGCCATTCGTGCACTCAGGTTCATCGTTGATTACACCATCGCAGGCGATCCTGTCTGTGATCCAGCGTCAAGGGTAACCGCAGCCATGGTCTCCGAGCTGATAGTCCATGCTACTGCAAACATCGTCGAACTGTTCGTGGAGATGGTTGTTGTCTTGCAAACGTCCCCATCTGTTGACTCAAGGTTCGTGACGTGGCTGCACGATCCGTTACAGCCATGCGGATAAGATACCTGTCATCTCGACTGCTAGTGATACGAGACCGTTGGGATCCAGCACGGCGTTCCGTATTACCCTCCTGAAACCACCGATTCCATATAATGCTAACAGTCATTGGATCTCGACCAACGCGAGCAGCAATGTCGCGATACGATAAACCGCAATCACGATAGGCTACAATACGACCTTTATCAAGGTCGGAAACGTGATGGTACGCATTTCTCCTCCTTAACGAGGCATCACAACAACATTCCACCAGGCAACGCCGGTCAACTGCTGTTTGTGTATGAGAAATCGGTTGGATACTTTCCTCATGTCACCACGTTGTAGGTGTCACCACCGGCGCCAACCTTGTGTGAATGCTCTCAAAGGCTAATCATTTGCATATCACAGCATCTTCTTCCTGTCAGTTAAATTTCGCGTCTGTAGCACATTTTCGTGGTGTAGCAATTTTAATGGCGAGTAGTGTACTACCATACCTCGGTGAATAAAAAAGTTTCGAGTACTGATCACACAACATATGTGATTCATTACGTGCTATCATTTGCAAAATAAACCTTGTATATCTACGAGATATGACGACTGTTGTGACCTATGACTTTCGTGATGCGCAAGGACTGAATGGGCGCGTCGCACGCTACCGTCCTTCGGATATAAAACCCAAAAACTCGAGAACGAAACGAGTTATAATTTTGCTCTCATTTTTAATTAACAAAATGGCTCTGAGCACTATGGGACTTGACTTCTGAGGTCATTAGTCCCCTAGAACTTAGAACTACTTAAACCTAACTAACCTAAGGACATCACACACATCCATGCCCGAGGCAGGATTCGAACCTGCGACCTTAGCGGTCGCGCGGTTCCAGACTGTAGCGCCTAGAACCGCTCGGCCACTTGAGCCGGCTTTTAATTAATATTTTGCTACTCTATGTACATTTCATTTGCTGCATTGTATGTGCTAAAATCAACCATACACAATGTTTAGGCAATTTCTTTTCACCTCTACAAAACCTTTAAAAGCTTGTCTATGTTTTATTTAATTTGATGCAATGCAGATACTATGTTACATAACGAAAAGTAATTCAGTCCTTCATGAAGTGAATATCTCAGACTGTAAAAATCAGTTTAACCCAGAAGTTTTCGGATGATAAGTATTCAACATCGGCCGCAAAGCCATCTCTCAGTACGGGTATCAGCATTTGGCGAGCAGTGCAGCCATAGCAAAAACCACCTCAGCAAGAGCTGCAGAAGCCACGGCTGCAGCAGAAAAAGTGTTTTCGGAGCCCCTTTCTCGTTGTTTTGGTGCTGAGAGAGTTCCCGAGTGCAGCATTTAGTCCTGCAGCGGCTTTTACAGCTGTGGCCCTTTTATTTTACGTCACAATCCTCTTCAATATCCGCCCGTCGCACTCACTCAACAAACACTTTCGTCCAGGTTGTGACTTGGTGGTCGATGTTTCTCCACGTTTCCAGTATTCGCTAGAAATCTGCGAAACGGTGCAGTAAACGTTTCAGCTACCATTGTTAAGAAAGCAGCCACCATACAAGCAACTGCAATTTTTCCAGAAACTATCTCACTCAGCTCCCGACATAATGAACTCACAGCGGAACTCGTTCTGAACACGGCTGGCACTTCCAACGACGTATTGAGGTCGCTGCACAGGTCCAAACTGCAGGCTTCGCCAGAATCTGTATTTATGTTCAAGCGAGCGTTTCTCGCGGTCTTTCCATTCTTTTACCCAACTCTATTAAAATTGTTTATAATATATGAATTGAATCGGTTTCAAAACGGCCTGGAAGGGTTAAAAAACTGACATCTTTACAAAAATTCCAATGTAAAAGCGAAATAGAATCTTATTTTGAGGTGTGTGAAGGCAGTCCATCTCCTCTGAGTATTATGAAACTGAAACTGGATTTTGTCTCGGAAGAGTTATCGACATATCTTTATCGATGTTTTAACTAATTAACA
>NW_026046752.1:0-34951 GCF_023864275.1 Schistocerca cancellata | reverse complement strand
AGATACATTTTGAATGCGGATGAAACTGGCATCATTTATGATTTAATTCCTGCGAAATCCTATTCTGCGAACAGAGAAAAATACCACAGAGGTAGAAGAAGAAGACGACGAAAGGATGATGAGCTACTGCATGTAAACTAAATAGTTATGGAGGGAAAAGTTGATGCCACTATTAAACCTCTGGTGATTCCAAAACATGAAAATGCTATTAACACAATACACTGTGTTAAATTGTTCCACAAAGGCAGGCTGTGGTATATCATCACCTAAATGTGGTTTAATTACAATGCTGAGTCACTCCTGTGTATTCTGACAAAACCCCCTTTTATGGACAACCCCTATTTAACGAAAAAATATTTGGTTAACCAGAGAGTCATTAAACCATGGTTTTATTGTATTTGTTGAAATATTATGATAAAGGGTTAGCAAATCTTTTTAACTCTTCCACTGGTTGGCCATTATTTTCAATTCTATAAAGTTTTTACATGCTGCGTTGCTGAAGGCAGCCCTGTATAAAATTCTAAAATTTGGAGGCTAATAGCAAGAGTAAAGGAGATATGGTTAAATGTCGCACTGATGTGGCCACTGGAGATGAAACAGAAGCTTGAATTCCAGAAGGACAGATATGGAAATCAGCCACATCTGTTTCAAAAGAATCATCCAGATACGCAGCTTAATTCAAGACCCCATAGACAATCTAAACTCTGATGGCTAAGGAATGCCCTAAGCACCACTCTACTAGAATTTAAAGCCTGTATCTTAACCATTTCATCACCATATTTGGTAACATGTTAGTGAGAGAAGTGAGTTACTCAGGATGGAATAACAAATGTTAAATTAAGAACTGCATTATTCAACACACAGCTGTATATGTAGATTTTATTATATACAATAGATTTCGGTCTAGGATCACACAATCGTTGGGGAACCAAAGATCATCTGATCCTAGACCGAAATCGATGGTCTCTAATAAAATATACTGATACAGCTGTGTATTGCATAAAGCAGTTCGTAACTGTACCGTAGGTGCAACCACAACGGAGGGGTATCTGTTGAGAGGCCAGACAAAAGTTTGGTTCCTGAAGAGGGGCAGCAGCCTTTTCAGTAGTTGCAGGGGCAACGGTCTGGATGATTGACTGACCTGGCCTTGTAACACTAACCAAAACAGCCTTGCTGTGCTGGTACTGCAAACGGCTGAAGCAAGGGGAAACTACAGCCGTAATTTTTCCCGAGGGCACGCAGCTTTACTGTATGGTTAAATGATGATGGCGTCCTCTTGGGTACAATATTCCTGAGGTAAAATAGTCCCCCATTCGGATCTCCGGGCGGGGACTACTCAAGAGGACGTCATTATCAGGAGAAAGAAAACTGGCGTTCTACGGATCGGAGCGTGGAATGACAGATCCCTTAATCGGGCAGGTAGGTTAGAAAATTTAAAAAGGGAAATGGATAGGTTACAGTTGGATATAGTGGGAATTAGTGAAGTTCGGTGGTAGGAGGAACAAGACTTTTGGTCAGGTGAATACAGGGTTATAAATACAAAATCAAATAGGGGTAATGCAGGAGTAGGTTTAATAATGAATAAAAAAATAGGAGTGCGGGTAAGCTACTACAAACAGCATGATGAACGCATTATTGTGGCCAAGATAGTTACGAAGCCCATGCCTACCCCAGTAGTACAAGTTTATTTGCCAACTAGCTCTGCAGATGATGAAGAAATTGATGAAATGTATGATGAGAGAAAAGAAATTATTCAGGTAGTGAAGGGAGACGAAAATTTAATAGTCATGGGTGACTGGAATTCAAGAGTAGGAAAAGGGAGAGAGGGGAAACATAGTGGGTGAATATGGATTGGGGAAGAGAAATGAAAGAGGAAGCAGTCGGGTAGAATTTTGCACAGAGCATAACTTAATCATAACTACCACTTGGTTCAAGAATCATAAAAGAAGGTTGTATACATGGAAGACCCCTGGAGATACTAGAAGGTATCAGATAGATTATATAATGGTAAGACAGAGATTTAGGAACCAGGTTTTAAATTGTAAGACATTTCCAGGGGCAGATGTGGACTCTGACCACAATCTATTGGTTATGAAATGTAGATTAAAACTGAAGAAACTGAAAAAAGGTGGGAATTTAAGGAGATGGGACCTGGATAAACTGACTAAACCAGAGGTTGTACAGAGTTTCAGGGAGAGCATAAGGGAACAATTGACAGGTATGGGGGAAAGTAATACAGTAGAAGAAGAATGGGTAGCTTTGAGAGATGAAGTAGTGAAGGCAGCAGAGGATCTAGTAGGTAAAAAGACGAGGGTTAGTAGAAACCCTTGGATAACAGAAGAAATATTGAATTTAATTGATGAAAAGAGAAAATATAAAAACGCAGTAAATGAAGCAGGCAAAAAGGAATACAAACGTCTCAAAAATGAGATCGACAGGAAGTGTAAAATGACCAAGCAGGGACGGCTAGAGGACAAATGTAAGGATCTAGAGGCTTATCTCACTAGGGGCAAGATAGATACTGCCTACAGGAAAATTAGCGAGACATTTGGGGAAAAGAGAGCCGCTTGTATGAATATCAAGAGCTCAGATGGAAACCCAGTTCTTAGCAAAGAAGGGAAAGCAGAAAGGTGGAAGGAGTATATAGAGGGTCTATACAAGGGTGATGTACTTGAGGACAATATTATGGAAATGGAAGAGGATGTAGATGAAGATGAAATGGGAGATACGATAGTGCGTGAAGAGTTTGACAGAGCACTGAAAAACCCGAGTCGAAACAAGGCCCCGGGAGTAGACAACATCCCATTAGAACTACTGACGCCCTTGGGAGAGCCAGTCCTGACAAAACTCTACAATCTGGTGAGCAAGATGTATGAGACAGGCGAAATACCCTCAGACTTCAAGAAGAATATAAGAATTCCAATCCCAAAGAAAGCAGGTGTTGACAGATGTGAAAATTACCGAACTATCAGTTTAATAAGTCACAGCTGCAAAATACTAACGTGAATTCTTTACAGACGAATGGAAAAACTGATAGAAGCCGACCTCAGGGAAGATCAGCTTGAATTCCGTAGAAATGTTGGAACTCGTGAGGCAATACTGACCCTACGACTTATCTTAGAAAATAGATTAAGGAAAGGCAAACCTACGTTTCTAGCATTTGTAGAATTAGAGAAAGCTTTTGACAATGTTGACTGGAATACTCTCTTTCAAATTCTAAAGGTGGCAGGGGTAAAATACAGGGAGCGAAAGGCTATTTACAATTTGTACAGAAACCAGATGGCAGTTATAAGAGTCGAGGGGCATGAAAGGGAAGCAGCAGTTGGGAAGGGAGTGAGACAGGGTTGTAGCCTGTCCCCAATGTTATTCAATCTGTAAATTGAGCAAGCAGTAAAGGAAACAAAAGAAAAATTTGGAGTAGGTATTAAAATCCATGGAGAAGAAATAAAAACTTTGAGGTTCGCCGATGACATTGTAATTCTGTCAGAGACAGCAAAGGACTTGGAAGAGCAGTTGAACGGAATGGACAGTGTCTTGAAAGGAGGATATAAGATGAACATCAACAAAAGCAAAACGAGGATAATGGAATGTGGTCAAATTAAGTCGGGTGATGCTGAGGGAATTAGATTAGGAAATGATACACTTAAAGTAGTAGATGACTTTTGCTATTTGGGGAGCAAAACACCTGATAATGATCGAAGTAGAGAGGATATAAAATGTAGACTGGCAATGGCAAGGAAAGCGTTTCTGAAGAAGAGAAATTTGTTAACATCGAGTATAGATTTAAGTGTCAGGAAGTAGTTTCTGAAAGTATTTGTATGGAGTGTAGCCATGTAAGGAAGTGAAACATGGACGATAAATAGTTTAGACAAGAAGAGAATAGAATCTTCCAAAATGTGGTGCTACAGAAGAATGCTGAAGATTAGATGGGTAGATCACATAACTAATGAGAAGGTATTTAATAGGACTGGGGAGAAGAGGAGTTTGTGGCACAACTTGACAAGAAGAAGGGACCGGTTGGCATGACATGTTCCGAGGCATCAAGGGATCGCAAATTTAGCATTGGAGGGAAGCGTGGAGGGTAAAAATCGTAGAGGGCGACCAAGAGATGAATACACTAAACAGATTCAGAAGGATGTAGGTTGCAGTAAGTACTGGGAGATGAAGAAGCTTGCACAGGATAGAGTAGCATGGAGAGCTGCATCAAACCAGTCTCAGGACTGAAGACCACAACAACAACAACAACAACAACCTTCTGTTTCTTTCCTTTAGACATAGCATTTCATAAAATATTTGGTTGATTTCTTTCATTCTTTATTTAAGTTTCATTCAGAAAGTAACATCTGACTGAAATCTCATTCACCCTCCTAGCATCTTCTATTCTCGAAATGTCCTAAATTTAGTATGCAATTCGAATGAAGCCTTTTTGACAATTAAATATCACAACAGTGCAATCTTTTACGCACAAAATATCTAGGCCTTGAAGAGATGAACTTTTTGACACTTCATTTAAACAGCTAGCAGAAAACTAGAACTTTACAAAGTTCAATATCTTTAATTGTTTACAAAACGACAATTTTATGACCATATTATTCACGATGCACAGGGAAACAATTGGACACAGTGTGTATGACCCTTCTGCAACACATACAATCTGAAATCTCCCGAACTAAGAGAGAACTTTAAACACAATTTCAATATGTTGGCTATATTTCATACACAAATACTTATGACCTAAAATGAACCATACGAAAAATTTATTAAATGCTTTTTTACCTCTACACTCTCAAATATTTCACACTATCATTATTTAGTTTCATACAGCACAGTAACTATGATGGGAAAAAAAATTTAAAAATTAGTTCTTTATTGAGCAAAGATACCGAAAATTAAATTTTCTCATTGTACTGTTTCTAAAACCCTGATAAGTATTTCATAGCGGATGATGATAATGTTTAGTTTGTGGGGCGCTCAACTGCGTGGTTATCAGCGCCCGTACAATTACCCAATCTTTGCTCAGTCCAATTTCGCCACTTTCCTGGGTGGTGATGAAATGATGAGGACAACACAAACACCCAGTCATCTCGAGGCAGGTGAAAATCCCTGACCCCGCCGGGAATCGAACCCGGGACCCCGTGCTCGGGAAGCGAGAACGCTACCGCGAGACCACGAGCGGCGGACATATTTCATAGCATTTGGCATATCCACTCCAACGCTTTGGCAAGAAGACTCATTGCTGTCACTCTCACTGTCACTGTCATGCATGCAGCAGCGACAATATTCAAATGTCGCAAATTATCGCTGAGGACAAGCAGCCCCACCGGTGTCATTCACCTAGGATATTTTCGTAACTACCTGATACTTTGTTCTGTTGCCTGAAGCTGTCGCATGCTGTTGATCACTGCTATCACTTACGTAGGATACGTCCTAAAGGAAGGCACACGTAAGACTACAATATAAGGACGTGGACTGTGACATTAGGGTCAAATTGTGAAGCATGCAAAGATAGCCACCTCTCACAATAAGTGGCAAATCCATGACTCCCAGTCCACTACAAATTTTCACATGCCACAATTGGATATTGCAGCTGGTCTCCTGAAATTCACATTCAGCAAATACTTTGGTCTAAAATAACCATCAGAAGATCAAAATACACACACACACACACACACACACACACACACACACACACACACACACACACAACGCCGCAGAAGAAGTGAACATCACACAAACAGTGAAACGGTGTTCAGAAGTTCTACTCAACCACACTGTAGACATGTGAAAAAAATGTCATCTTCAAAAAGTAACTACACACATTTACATACAATCACCCTTCCCCACCCATTTCACAAAGCCTATTAACAATCAGCATGTACTTTAACACATTTTTCGAAAACTAGTAGTTACAAAAAACCACTAGTCAAAGGATAAAACAGCAAATCAGTGTCTACAACAAAAAACAATGACTGGTCACTAATTTAAAAAAAATCTACAGTTTTCTATTAGGCCTAAAATTTGGCCAATTATATATCAAAGCAATGAAGAACTCTTACTAATTGCAGATGATATACTAGAAGGCAACAATTATTTCTGCAAATAACAGAGTGCCACGTGAACACCAATATGTAAAACTATTATATATATTTTTCCTGTAAATATTTCTGTCAGTACTTTTATTAAGACATTATGTATTATAATTCATAAATTCTTTATATGTTATTTAACAGAGAATAAATGGACTCACTGATGACAGAGAAACTCGCCAGAAACCTGTTTCAGTACTTAAACAAGAAAAATTGTGTTTGATTAAGGCACTACATTTCCTTATTATATACTTATGTAATTATTTCTCAGAGTAGCACATGCAATCTACATCCTCAATTATTTTCTAGATGTATTCCAATCTGTCTTCCTCTACAGTTTTCACCTTCCAAAACTCCCTCTAGTACCATAGAAGTTCTTCCATGATGTCTTCTTTCCCAGTTTTCTCACTGTCCATGTTTCACTAACATACAATGCTGTCCTCTTTCCTTCTCATCCCATAGAGTAAATGTGCCATGACCCGCGGTTCAGGGAGACTTTCCCAAAATCTACTCCTTTTTCTAGACCTCTCCAGTCCTTTTCCTTCACCCTTCTTCCTTCTCCTTCAACCCTTTTGCCGACGGAAGGAGCTACTGGCTCCTAAAACTTACCTATCATAACAGTCTTATGTGTGTGTTCAGTCGCCACTTGGTGAGTAGATTATCTATGTTTGGTAATGATTTGCCAGGAATGCCCTTTTTGCCAGTGCTAGTCTGCTTTTTATTTCATCCTCGCTCTGTCCAACGCGCATTATTTTGCTGTCTATGCAGCAGGATTCCTTAACTTCATCTACTTCATGATCAACTACTATGATACTTTTTCGTTGTTCTCATTTCTGCCACTCCTCATTACTTTAATCTTTCTTCAATTTACTCTCAATTCATATTCTGTACTTGTTCATTCCATTTACCAGATCTTGTAATACTCCTTCACTTTCTCTGGTGTCTTTACCTGTCCTCATATAGATTCTATTTACAATGTTGAGCACTTGAACATTTGAAACACACGTTATTATCTTACTATTCCAATTACTTTATCAGTTTTTGGGAAAGGTTTTCATTAACCAGTACATCACGGACAGATTAAAATGTACAAGGGTAATCCCAAAAGTAAGGTTTCCTATTTTTTTATATGTACATAGACCTGTTTATTTCTACAATGGTTTACATCAGTTTACAGCTTGAACATTTACCTATTTTTTGACATAATCACCATTTCTGTCGACATATTTTTGTAGACGCTGTGGCAGTTTTGGTATGCCCATGTCATACCAGCTCGCTGCCATGGTGTTCAGAAAGTTATGAACTTCTTCTTTCACCTCATTGCCAGAGCTGAATCGCTTTCAGGCCAAATGTTCTTTTAACCTAGGGAACAGGTGATAGTCACTGGGTGCCAAGTCAGGACTATAGGGTGGGTGGGTGATTATGTTCCACTGCAACTCTTGCAGGAGAGCAACAGTTTGCTGAGCGATGTGTGGGCGAGCGTTGTCATGGAGAATGTGTTCGCACTTGCTCAACATTCCTTTTGTCTGGTTCTGAATTGCTCGTTTTGAGTTTTTTCAGTCTCACAGTACCTGTCAGCATTAATTGTGGTCCCAGTGGGCATAAAGTCGACAAACAATACCCCTTTGCGATCCCAAAAAAAAATGGTTTTCATGACTTTACCAGCAGATTGTGTTTGTTTGAATTTCCGCAGCTTTGGCGAAGAAGGATGCCGCCACTGGCATGATTGTTGCTCGCTCTCAGGTGTAAAGTGGTATGCCCACGTTTCGTCACCCATGACAATTGAGTCCAGAAAGTTGTCCTGTTCGTCTGCAAGGCGGTGAAGAAATGCGCAGGAAGCATCAACTCATTGCTGCATGTGGCCCTCAGTCAGCATGCGTGGCACCTATCTTGCGCACACCTTCCGGTAGTTCAACGTTTCCGTTAAAATTCCGTGAGCAGAGCTTCGGGAACCCTCAGGAACCAACGTGCAGAGATCGTCCTGGGTGATCCGCCAATCTTCACGCATGCTTTGCTCAACCTTCAACAGTCTCCTCAGAAATTGACGGTCTCCTGCTCCTTTGCTCGGCGTGAATTTCGGTCCGACCAGCTGCAAACTCTCTACACCACTTACGAACATTTTTGACATCCATGCATGACTCACCATACACTTCCGTCAATTGGTGATGGATTTCAATCGGTGCAGTGCCCTTTGCGTTCAAAAACCGAATACCTGCGTGCAATTCGCACTTGGCGGTAACATCCAACGGTAGCTCCATTCTCAACGGCTGCCAAGCCAAGACTGAGCGCCTCAGTGTGGCGTGTGCATGTTTACACACAGTGCGTGAAGCACTCTTCATAACAGTGTGACCAACTGCCACAACAAACAGAGTTCTGTACTTATAAAAAAATAGGAGACCTTACTTTTGGGACTACCCTTGTAGAAAGCAAGCTCATAAACCAATACTGAGTTACTCTGAAGCAAGACTCAAAGCAATGCAATACTGAATTTTAGCGTATTATGAAATGAGCCTAAGATTTCATAAGCAGTGAAATACTGCTGTAATCCATGAACCACTACAGTGAAATTCCATAACATTCTCTATCACAATGTGTGTTCTTCCAGACAAGTTAACAGTCTTGTTCCATATCAGAAAGGGTGTCTTGTGATGACGAAGATGATAAAATGGGATCATATTTTTAGTTTCCCACACATATTAATTCCGGATCAATGTAATTTATGCATCAAGAGTTAGATTTCCTTTTTAGCATTTTTCATCCAGTGAAAGTTGGAACCAATGGAAACACACTGGTGTTTCATTCACAAATACCTAGGAATTTTTCTTTTTAGACAAGGCTCTACCAGTTTTGTAAAGCCACATAATAAATTTCTTAAATAAATATGCACTTTGAATGGCTGACAAGCATCCAAAATGAAATAAAAAAGGCTTGCATTAGGATAGAAGCAACATGATATTTATTTTATCTTTCAGTTGTGTGCAACAGAAAAAAATCTTTACTATAATAATTGGAATTTTAGAATGGAAACAGTACAGAAAAATGAGGAGGAGCAACCAACTCTCCTGTAGTTAAACTGATACATATACACTTTTCTCTCACTTATACTCTTAACAGCACAACTACTTTTGAAACTATTACTAATTTTACACTGTAAGTACGCAATATGTTATTCTGTGTGCATGTGCCCCAAAAGCTAGCCAAAATCTCTCTGTTTTTAAGCCCTCTTTACACTGAAGCAAACCCAACCAAACATCGAACAGTGAATGAGAAGTCTCTCGTTGTAACAACTATTTATGTGTGCACATACAGCATTCAGTCATGCACTATGAGGGGCTTTTGAAAAGTCTGTGCAAAAATAAAAACTACTTACGTGTTTGGGGTAAACCTTTTTTATTTTTCGACACAGTTGATGCCTTCCGAATAATAGGAATTGGCCAAGTCTGCAAAATAGCTATTAGTTGCTGCAATCACCTCCTCATTTGAATAAAATCTTTGTCCCACCAGCCATTTCTTCAAATTGGGGAACAAATAGTAGTCCGAGGGAGCCAAGTCCGGAGAAGAGGGGGGGATGTGAAACGAGTTGGAATCCTGTTTCCATTAACTTTGCGACCACAACTGATCAGGTGTGTACTGGTGCATTGTCGTGATGGAAAAGGACACTTTTGTGGTCCAATCGCCGGCATCTTTCTTGCAGCTCAGTTTTCAAATGGTCCAATAACAATGAATAATATGCACCTGTAATAGTTTTACCCTTTTCCATATAGTCGATGAGGATTATCCCTTGTTGTTGTGGTCTTCAGTCCTGAGACTGGTTTGATGCAGCTCTCCATGTTACTCTATCCTGTGCAAGCTTCTTCATCTCCCAGTACTTACTGCAACCTACATCCTTCTGAATATGCTTAGTGTATTCATCTCTTGGTCTCCCTCTATGATTTTTACCCTCCACGCTGCCCTCCAATGCTAAATTTGTGATCCCTTGATGCCTCAGAACATGTCCTACCAACCGATCCCTTCTTCTAGTCAAGTTGTGCCACAAACTTCTCTTCTCCCTAATCCTATTCAATACCTCCTCATTAGTTATGTGATCTACCCGTCTAATCTTCAGCATTCTTCTGTAGCACCACATTTCGAAAGCTTCTATTCTCTTCTTATCCAAACTATTTATCGTTCAATTCTACAGTAAAGCTGCATGCCCTCGGGAAAAATTACGGCTGTAGTTTCCCCTTGCTTTCAGCCGTTCGCAGTACCAGCACAGCAAGGCCGTTTTGGTTAGTGTTGCAAGGCCAGATCAGTCAATCATCCAGACTGTTGCTCCTGCAACTACTGAAAAGGCTGCTGCCCCTCTTCAGGAACCACACGTTTGTCTGGCCTCTCAACAGATACTCCTCCGTTGTGGTTGCACCTACGGTATCCCAAAAGACAGTCGCCATAACCTTTCTGGCTGAAGGAATGGTCTTCGCCTTTTTTTGTGCAGATTCTCACTTGGTAACCCATTGTTTTGATTGTTGTTTGGTCTCAGGAGTATAGTAATGTATCCATATTTCATCCACAGTGACGAAATGACACTTAAAGCCCTGCGGATTCTTCCTGAACAGCTGCAAACAATCCTAGCAACACTTCACACGATTCCGTTTTTGGTCAAGCATGAGCAATCGCAGAACCCATCTTGCGGATAGCTTTCTCATGTCCAAATGTTTATGCAAAATATTATGTACCCATTCATTTGAGATGCCCACAGCACTAGTAATCTCACACACCTTATCTCTTCTGTCATCCATCTCCATATCATGGATTTTATCAATGATTTCTGAAGTCGTAACCTCCACATTGCGTCCAGAACGTTCGGCATCACTTGTGCCCATACGGCCACTCCAAAAATTTTGAAACCCCCTTATAAACTGTTCTAATCGAAGGTGCAGAATCACCGTAATGTTTATCAAGCTTCTCTTTAGTCTCCTGAGGTGTTTTGCCTTATATAAAGTAATGTTTAATTACCACACGAAATTCTTTTTCGTCATTTTTTGACAATCACTTGACTTCCTTGACACACACAAATGCTAAACGCAAGGAAATAGACCAATATGGCAGAAACTTTGTGTGCATTCTTTCCAAAGATGCTACTAACTTGATACGCGCCATTGGTGCAATCTCTCGGACTTTTCAATTGCCCCTCGTATTCACATTCACAGTTTTTTTTCCCCCCTTATGTTCTGCCAACAGTTAGTTTTCTGGCAAACCATCAAAGGAAGTTTGAATCCTCTCCACTTCACTGTAGCAAGCAGAAAGCTTCTGTCTATTTGTGTTGTTGACAGGATTTCCATGACCAATGGGATGGTGTGAAGAGAGTGCAATGTTGCTGATACAAAAGTATACTACAGCGGAAGTGCTGAAGCAAAATGAAAATATGATTGGTCAAAATTTGCAAAACACTTAAAAATACCCTACTGGAGATTTGAGAAAGATGATAATATTATTAGATACTTGCATCAGGCATGAATGGAGTGAATAAGTTTAATTTTTTTATTGAAAAGGAGAAAAACAATAAAAAGATCACTGCAGACATCAGAAACTATCTGATGTAAATCAGTTACTGAAATGCATGTATGTTCGCAGTTGCTAATAACCTGAGTGTAAGTGCTAGCCTCTCTTTATATTATGTTAGTTGTCAGTAATTAGTATTCTGCTTTCAAATTTCCACATCCATTGTAAAGTGAAGACAGCAAAAAGCACCACATGAAATATGTACATTGTTTTGGGCTGATGTTAAGGAGAGCTGGAGTTGCAATTCAGAGTGAAGTACACTGCCTCCATTTATTACATGTGTACGTACAGAGCATACAACTACATTCTCCCTTTCCTACACCAATATGTACATTTCTGTTCACCAACAGAACTGTAACACAGTGAATAAAGTGTAAGTTTAAGCAACTTTACTGCAATAATGTTAGCACTAATAAACAATACAGTCTCTCACTTTCTTTTCCATTAGCTCCAGTGTAAATGCTTATGGGCAGGTGCAAGTCAATGACACTGCACACTACCAAATACTCTGTACATTGTTAGCAGATGCAGATTTGTTTCTGCATATGCAAATTTGCTTCTGTCTGTTCCAGTGTAAAGGGAGCTTTAGAAGCACATGCACCAATGCATCCTGTCTACTACAGGTAATTAATAAGCTTTGCTCTTTCTTTATTGGAGGAGAGTGGACCAAAATAGTGGTAGCACGGGAAACTTGCTTTGAAGAGAAACAGAAGCACATATGTTCAAATCTAAAACATGTCTATAATTTTCCACATGCTTGGTATACTCACTTTGTATAGAGTTTTTCAAATTCTTCACCCCAACAATCTTGGAGACCAGGACAGTTGTGGGGACACATTAAACTCCATTCTTCATTGGCCTCCACACGACGCATAAATAAATCTGGGATCCACAAAGCATAAAACAAGTCACGAGCACGAACTTCCTCTTTCCCCGTGTTCTTTTTCAGGTCCAGGAATTCAAAAACGTCTGCATGCCATGGCTCCAGGTAGATTGCAAATGCTCCAGGTCTCTGCAAGTAGTGAACCAAAGGATGTACAGTCATATTATTTGCCATGACTGCTTATTTATTCACTTAGAAACAGATCAGGACAGACATTACAAGTTTATTGTAATCTCAGTTATGGTAAACGGCATTTCAGGGGTATATTTCTTCTTAACTATCTCATTTGCAACAATCTGCACATTTAAGAAATTTGTAAATATATAATCAAAAATTAAGTGTTCTTTTATAGCAGTTCTCCCCAATTCAAGTTAACTTCCAGAAAGAAAGTTAAATCAATAACGGACAGTGTAAATTAACAAATCAAATTTCCTCAAAGTTCCAATGCCAAAATGGGGTGCACCATTACTTGCAGACATTAGTGACAGTCAATACTAGAGCTTAATTCTGAACCCTTATACATATTATAAGAAACAAATGTGGATAAAATGACAAACCATTATCATGTAGTGAACCGCACTCATGCTGATCTGCACAATCACTCTCTCACAAGTCTTGGTACAAAGGAGAAAGGCAAAAGGTCCTACACATGGAATTAAAACAAGTGAAACCACAGAAGAGCCCAAAGAAAGACATTGGGAAATGTGACGGCTGACCACTCACAAAAAAACATGGGCGAGCCAGACACCCTGTTAAGAACATATACCTAAAATTTTAGGTAACAAGACAGACAGATCACAAAACCATAAAACTCTAATTTGCTTTATTAATCTCCTAAGACTAAAAATCACATTCTATGCCAGTTTTATTTAAAAATTCAGATCTTCTCATGCACAAGGGAAAAGTAGTTTGCTCGGTCTGCTCGCAGCATTTAATTAGAGTAAGAACTCCAATCTTTCAATGACAACATCCATTGTCTTTTGTCAGGAGCAGCTGCCTGTTGTAATTGATGCTGATTTGTGAGCCTACACCTTTGTGACATCACGCTGCCAAGAAGAGTGAACAAATTTTATACCATGATGCCATATTGAGAAACTTCTTCATGTGAGCTAGCATGCAAGTATTTGCTTTAAGAAAAAATAATAAAAGGATCAGGAAGAATATGTGACACTTTCGCACACAGCAGTTTTCCTTAAATAAATGGGGTGAAAATATTTTTCTTTTAACATATACATGTTTTTCCTTTAAAGCACTTTAAGTAAAGAAAGGATGTGGGCGAATTAAATTATATTATTATGATTAAATTTACAGCTCAATGCGTACCTTGTTACCGCCCTGGTCCACATATCTGGATGTATTGTTATATACACGCAGCATAGGAACCAAGCCATTGGACGTGCCATTGGTGCCAGCAATGTAGCTTCCAGCAGCTCGTATGCAATGTACACTAAGACCAATACCTCCCGCAGATTTGGAAATCATTGCACACTGCTTCAAAGTATCATAAATACCTTCAATGCTGTCCTCCTTCATGCACAGCAGAAAACAGCTGCAAAAATACATTTTCGATTATTCTGTCAGCAGATCCTTTTTTCCTCAAGTTTATATTACACATTATACTCAGTACACTTTTTCCTCTCAAATATGCTGTACTCAACACATTTTACACATAAAAAAGAAAGCAGAAGAATGAAAAAGAATATGAATTACACATTGAAAGTCAGTGGCTCCAGGATGAAGCCACTTCGCAGTTAAAGATGTTTACAGATAAAAATTGAAGCACTGAGTTTCAAAACAAAAAATATTTTCTTTCACCATAGGCAAAAGAAAGAATAGGTAATCTCAAATAAAGAAACTCACTCTGCTTTACTTCACGTATCAAAACTTTGTGCACATTGTCTCATTTGTTTACATACTCCGAGGTGACGAAAGTCATGGAATACCTCCTCATATTGTGCTGGACACCTTTTGCTCGGTGTAGTGAAGCACCCAACGTGGAATGGACTCAACATGTCATTGGGAGTCCCCTGCAGAAATACTGAACCATGCCGCCTCTATAACCATCAATAATTGTGAAACTGCTGCTGGTGCAGTATTTTGCGCACGAGCTGACCTCTCGATTATGTTGTATAAATGTTCATGGGATTCAGCCAGGGCTATCTGGGTGGCCAAACAATTCCCTTAAAATTGTCCAGAACGTTCTTCAAACCAACCACAAATAACTGTCATCGTTGTTAGGGAATATGAAGTCCATGAATGGTTGCAAATGGTTCCCAAACAGCCAAACATACCCATTTACTAGTCAATGATCAGTTCAGCTGGTACAGAGGGCCCACCATTCCCTGTAAACACAGCCTACATCACAATGGAGCCACCACCAGCTCGCACAGTGGCTAGTTGACAACTTGGATCCACAGCTTCATGGGCTGCGGCACACTAACCTATCATCAGCTCTTACGAACCAATATCCGGACTCTTGACGAGCCCATGGTTTCCCAGTCATCTAGGGTTCAACCAATATGATCACAAGCCCAGAAAAGGCACTGCAGGTGAAGCTGTGCTGTTAGCAAAGACACTGGCTTCTGTCATAGCTCATTAACACCAAATTTCGCTGTACTGTCCTAACGGATATGTCCGTTGTATGCCCCACATTGATTTCTGCAGTTATTTCACACGGTGTTGCTTATCTGTTAGCAGTCACTACTCTACACAAATGCCACTGCTCTTGGTTGTTAAGCAAAGATCCTTGACCACTGTGCTGTCCATGGTGGGAGTTAACATCTGAAATTTGCTATTATCAGCACACTCTTCATACTGTGGACCTGGGAACACGGATTTCCCTACTGATTTTAAAAATGGAATGTCCCATGCATCTAGCTCCGACAACTGCTGTTCCAAGTTTTAAGTCTGTCAGTTCCTGTGTGTGGCCATAATCACATTAGTAACCTTTTCACATTAATCATCTGACCATAAATAACAGCTCTGCCAATGCAATGCCCTTTTATATCACATGTACAGGATACTACCGCCATCTGTGCACACCAGTATCTCACAAATTGCCACATCAGTGCATAGCGCACTTAGTAATGTGTTGAAGGTAATTTCAAATGGCAGGACTAATAAATATGAGAGAATTTCCAGTCACTACTTACCTTTAGCAGACAATATTAAGCACTGCCAATACACATACATTAAAGTAGAAGTGATAATGTTATCCTAGCTTTTGTAACTATTAGTTCCTTCTTTGGGAAGTAGAGATGGATAGAGTGGGGAATATTAAAAAAGAAAAGCAGTTTTCTCAGACCACAGGGATGCAAGGGATGCATCCGCAGTGAGGACGAAGATACACACAGACGTTCCGTCAATTGTGAAACTAAAGGAGCATGGAAAGAATCTGCCTTTAAGACCCTGACCAAAAAAATGCAGATATAATGACAGATTTTTTTTTTGTTGGCAATCAAGGCCGAAAGCAAAATAATATTCACAACCTAAAACTGTAAGTTAATGGAGTTATTTATTTCAATTATCAGCTTAAACTAAATTTCTGAACATTCTTCATAGTTGGAAGACTAAAGCACATACTAACGTCTGTGAAATACTTGTTACTGTAATTCATGTAATTTTATAGTTTAATGATAAATTACTATCACAATACTTACCTTGATAACTGGGGTCTAGGAGTACCAGCTCCGAAGAGTGTAGGTGAAGCGTGTGTGAAGTATCTTTCAGATAACAGATTATATGTTTGTATGGCAGCATCTATGTCCTCACCATGTATGCCAACAGATACACGCATCAACATATGTTGAGGCCGTTCAACAACTTTTCCATCAATGCGTAGCAAATATGAACGTTCTAGTGTCTAAACATAGAGATTTTAAATAATTCACAATAAGAATGATCTTACGTATTGCCAGTGTGGTGCTGCATAATGTTCACATGAATATGCTGCCAGACAGTAGGGCCTTAGAGGCGTGTTGAACACTGTCTGGAACTTAAACACTGCCTGGATTGCAGTGCTACAAAAATCCTGGCTCAGAGGCGAGGGTTATGTAGTAGCATAATTACAGAGTCAGTTGAGATTCAGCTGTCTTAATGGAAATGCCAGCTATAATCAGAGAAAGACACAGGATCTTGGCTTAAATTCAACAAGTGTCTCAGGAAACTCAACTCAGGTCACAAACCAGGAATTCAGTCACTGACACAACCTGAACACCATGAATGGTTCAGATAGGCAAGGGTGACATATGGAAAGCCACAGCCATGGAAAAGAGGTGGGAGAGGTAATCAGCAGTTATAAAAGGAAGGGCAGTCCCCATGACTTCAGAATGACAGAATCCTCAATGATAAGCTAGACAGAACTACTGTCCCAGGAACAACAATCTGGCAACACACCATGAGAACATTATGCAATCCATAGTAAAAATTACAACATTTACAAAAACACACAAGGAATTTAACATAGACCTACAAGGAATTTAACATAGACCTTTACTATAGTCTACAAACAAGTAACACATAAGGGAAATGTCAGCACTGAGACACTAGTGCTTGGTAAGAAAGCTTACTTCTACTGATGATCCCACACTTTCTTTCCTTGTTTTCGTTTCTTCATTATGGACCTGGAACACTTTTCTCTTACAGTACAGCTATCACCTCTGAAACATTGCTACCACTTCCATTCTTGATACTTCCTTTCTTTCACAACTCTTAATTGTATTATTTATTTGCTGGTGACCAGCCTGCTCTTGTATCAGTATTTCCCCTTGACTGTGCCTTTCACAGCCAGCTTAACTGCTTCAGGATACCATAGCACATGTCCCACTAACCCATCCCTTCTGCTGTGCATCTTTCAAACACTTCAATCCTCACATATCCTTTCCATTAGTGCTTCACTTTGTATCTTATCGGTGAAATTGATCCTTAAAATTCTTTGGTAAACTTACATGATTTAATTCATTTGGCCCTTATGGGGACATAGGGCACCCAGGATAACTTGCCATCCACGTTTGTCTTTATCCATTTCCCACGGTTCCATGCAGGTCTTGCCAACTCTCCTTGCTTCCCCATTCACCACTTTCTTCCATGTATCTCTAAGATCAGCCTCACTTCCTTGTTCCTTGGAGATACCATTCCAATGCCTTCCTCCCAACTGCTCTGTCTGGCTTTCTCAATGTGTGCTCTGGCCACCTCCACTTTCTCTCTCATTCTGTTCTTCTACAGGAATCTGGCTCGTTTTTCTTGAGAGAGCTTTGTTCCACATTTTTTCTGGGCACAGGATATTCATTATGTGCCGGAGACACGTATTTATGGAACTCTGTAACTATGATGTTCTGTTCTTGTCTACTTACCAACTTTCACTGGTATACAGACGGACTGGACTTGTATTAAAAATACAGATCTTAGTTTTTTCACATCACAATCCAGATACATGAATGAATTGATAATCTCCCCCTCCTGCTCCCCTACACACAGCGACACTTCCACGTTCCCAGAATTTACTCTCACTTCCTTTGTTTGACTTATATATCTTCAATTCAGCAGTCTCTGCTTCTTTTTTCAGTGAATTCATGGATTCCTCATCTCCTGACTGCTGTGACTCTTCTCACAACAAAGTCATAGACCAGTAGAAAGTGTTTTGTAACAAAATATAAAACTGCCGGACTCCAGTTGGCATCTTACTGGCTCTGCGAGGTTTCCCTTGTGGAACACAGAACATCTGTAGCCATTATACAGATCTCTCATGTTTGGAACATGTTGTCGTATACTAAACTTCTGCGACACCTGTCACACACTTTATGTTTCATAGACTTTAAGGCCTTTTCAAAACCAATGAATACCACACATGGTTGCCTGGAATTCTTTGCTTTGTTTTAATATGACCCTAAGAGAGAGAAGAAACTTTAATAGTTGTACATGTTACATATAACTGCATGTACAAAGTACACTTGTTCTAAATTGAAGAAATGAAGGACAAAAATAAGATATACACAGCTCTTTTAATTCACTGCTCACATGTGAAATTGAGCAAAAATTATGTGGAGTGCTCAAAACACACACACACACACACACACACACACACACACACACACACACACACAATAACAGAAAAATGAAAAAGGCAGTTCATGAAAGAAACAACACTGAAAGGACACAGGGATGACTGAGCACTTTACTGAAACAAGAAACTACAGAAACTTTGCAACACAAATTCAGATGCATTGAGGCCAAATTTTTCATCCTTAGCATTTATAAACTGTGTCACTGACAGAGGCAACATGACAACCTTTCTGCCTGCCTTTGTATATGACACTATTACCACTCACTGTAGTATTATTCCTTTGGTGTACTGCTGATACTGGTGTGGAGGCAGCAGCCAAGTCATTTGTTGCAGACAGAAGTTAGATTGTGATATAACACTTTCTCCTGATGAAATAAGTTATTTTTGACCAGAATTAAATCTACACATAATTGTAACTTTTTAATTTCGAACCAATCGAAGATTAGGTGTAAATCATAGTGCCATGTTACTTTTCTTACCTAAACTGAAACAATTCACAATCAACTTCATCATTCCATTGAGCATCTCCATTTTATGTTACAGATAGTACAATTTGAAAGGATGTGATTATCTTGGTACACCTGCAACACTTCCAATACTACATGCATTTCATACTGTGTGGTCCTTTGGTTACAATATCGACACTGTTCCTTTATGTTTACCTACTATGTATCCCCTATTGGTAGCTCAACCACCACCACCACCACCACCTGTTTGGAACATAAGCCTCACCATCTACTCCTGTTTTCCCACCACCTTTCAGTGTTCACTCTGGTCCAGTTCTCGCATCCTTTCTCAATACACTCCTCCACATCTTAAAGCCATCTGTCCCTTGGTTTTCCTCTTGGTCATTTCCTTTGTGTATCTATTTAGTGTATCTTCTTGGGAATCCCCTCGCTTTCCTGTCTCCTGAAGTGCCTATACCGTCTTTGCCTTGATGTGTGTACCTTGGCTCTGCAAGGGTTTCTCTTTCCACTATTTCCCTTACTCTTTCATTCCTCTTACTATCTCTCCTCATTACTCCTATCCTACTTCTGAGGAACTTCATTTGTAGCTCAATACTCACTAGATTACATTGGTATAATTAAGTGGTTACCTACGTCTGTGACACAAACACCCCTGTTACAGTACATTAGTACTTGCCATGCAGGTTTACAAAGAACGCTACTACTTGCCATTCATTTTCTTTTGAACTGGTAGGAATTCACAATCTCTTTTTTTATGTATGATGGGAGCCAGTTGAATACCTGTGTAACAGAGTACTCTGAGGCAAAGTCTACAAGAAATTAGTCCATCTCTGTAGCTGAGTGCTCAGCACAGATGAATGCCTGTTTAAGGGCCAGGGTTCGATTTTGGCTGGGTAGGAGATTTTCTCCATTCGGATTGGGTGTTGTGTTATCATTATTTCATCATCATCAAAAACATGCATGTTGCCGAAGTGGGGCCAAATAAGAAGACTTGCACCAGGCATTGGAACACCCACCCACATGCACATCACACAAGAAAATTATTTTTGTGTCTTGTACTGTGACAGTGTAGGTCACAGTTCAGCTGAATGGGGGTGGGGGGGAGGGCATTGTCTGGCACAAAGTGCACAGGGATTAGAAAACAGCATCATAAGGCTGTCAGGTCCAGCACTGGGAGGCTGTGGGAACGGGGGAGATGGGGGGGGGGGGGTGTTATAGTGAACAGAAAAGTATAGGAGCAGAGAGGGGACGTCAGGTGTGAGGTGGTGATAGGACAGGGGATAGAATATGTTGGATGGAAGTGAGCGGACAGTAGGTTATTGTATGTTGGGGCGAGGATAATTTCAGGAATGCAGAATGTGTTGTAAGGATAACTCCATCTGTGCAATTCAGAAAGGTTGGTCATGGAGGGGAGGATCTAGACATCCCAAAGTGTCAAGCAGCCTCTGAAATATTGCATGTTATATTCAGCTTTATGTCGTGCCACAGGGTGGTCCACTCTGCTCCTGGGCACAGTTTGGTGGTGGTCATTCAGCTTGGTAGACAGCTGGTTGATAGCCACACCAATATAAAAAGCCGTACGATGATTGTGACAGAGCCAGTATATGAGACGGCTGTTTTCACAGGTGACCCAGCCTCAGAAGAGGCTGGCTCAGCCTGTGACAGCACTGGGATAGTAAGTGCTGGGTGGGTGGACTGAGCAAGTCTTACACCTGGGTCTCCCCCAGAGAAATGATCCATGTGGCAAGGGGCTGGGATTGGGAGTGGTACAAGGATGGACTAGGATTTTTTGGAGGTTGAATGGCAGGAGGGATGGGAAGGATCTTGGATAGGATGTTCCCTCATTTCAGAGCATGATGATAGGCAATCACATTAAAAAGCACCAGTATGTAGAACACAAAGGGACAAAGGACATGCGCTACAACTTAGATTGAATGATAAAACCCACCCTCATGTATAAAACATAAAACTAAATTAGCCTATGAGGCATTGTCAGTTAGAATTAATGATAACAACGGTAACTGAAGATTCCATCGCAGGGCAGCCAAAGAAGGCCAGGTCAACAAGATATGTGCCACTGTCAGCCGGGTGCTGCACGGACACTGAGGTGAATCATCATGGCACAGGAGGGTAGCCGTGTGTCACCCAAGTGTGGCCAATACGAAGCCGACAGAGAACCACAGACTCCCTGCAACAGTCCCGCATGGAGGTCTTCCACACAGTCATCGTCTCCTTAATAGCATGCAGTTTGTCGTGCGTACTGACGTTATGCCATTCTGTCCCCCGAAGTCAAAAAACCTTGTGGCGTAAGACCGAATGCAGGTCAGCTTCAGAGATGCCCATCTCCAGAAGCGGTTTCTGTGTAGCCTGTTTGGCCAGCTTGTCGCTGGGGTTCTGACGTGACCTGGGATCCTGAGAAACACCACTGAATGAATGGACCGTTCCAGTGCATAGATGGACTCCTGGATGGTCACTACCAAATGATGATGAGGGTAGTATTGGTCGATAGCTTGTAGGCTGCTCAAGGAATCAGTACAGACAAGAAATGGCTCTGAAGGGCATGAACGGATGTGCTCAAGAGTATAAGATATAGCCACCATCTCTGCAGTGAAAACACTGCAGCCATCGAGCACTTAATGCTGTCCAATACGTCCTCCAGGGACGAAGGCAATGTCATCATCAGTCATTGGGCCGTCAGTATAAACCACTTCATGGCCTCGGTACACGTCAAGAATCTAGAGGATGTGACAGCGGAGAGCCGCGGGGTTAACTTAGTCCTTAGGGCCATGTGAAAGGTCCAGGCAAAGCTGTGGCCTAGGTGTACACCATGGAGGTGTACGTGAATGGACCTCAAGTACAGGTGAAAGGCATAGACTCCAGTTCGGACAGAAGGGATCGGATGCAAACGGCAATTGTTAGCCCTGACCTGGGCCGCCACTGTGGGAGATGAACTGCCTTGGGTGGGAAAACGTGACTGTAATTCGGATGCGCAGGAGAACTACGAACGTGTCCAACGTAACTGGCGAGCCTAATCTTCAATGGAGGAACTCCAGCCTCCACCAGGACGCGGTCACCGGACTCGTCCTAAAAGCTTCCGTCACAGTGGTGCACTGGGTCCAGTAAACTCGACGCTGAGGGTGCCCCCGAACCATAAACCAGACTCTCATAGTCAAGGCGGGATTGAACAAGGGCTCTGTAGACCTGCAGCAACACAGAGCGATCTGCACCCCAGTTGGTGTTGCTCAGGCAACAGAGGACATTAAGGTGCTCCTAGCACTTCCACTTAAGCTGATGACAGTAACTAAGCCAAGTCAATCGGGTGTCGAAAACCAGTCCTGAGAATCAATATGTCTCTACTACAGTGAGTGGATCATCATTAAGGTAAAGTTGTGGTTCCAGATGAACGGTACAACTCCGACAGAAGTGCATGTCACCCTTGGGCTACAGTCCATGACTGTGGCTTGTGCATGGCTCCCTGTAGGCCCTACTCAGCAACACCAGTACTGGAGCAGCAGTATGAGATGCAGAAGTCTTCATACAGAGAAGGTGAGAAAGATGGCCCTACAGTTGCTGATAGGCCATTAATGGCCACCAAAAATGGAGATACACTCAATACAGAGCCCTGCGCGACTCCATTCTCCTGGATAATGGGGGGAACTATGGGTGGCACCAACCTGGACACGGAAATTACGGAGTGACAGGAAATTTTGAATAAAAACCGGGAGGGGGCCCCGGAGATTTCTTTCATACAATGTGGCAAGGGTATTATGCCACCAGGTTGTTTCGTAAGCTTTTTGTAAATCCAAAAAAGATGGTAACAAGATGTTGGCCTCGGGAAGAGGCTGCTCGGATGGCAGACTCGAGGGACACAAGATTATCAGCGGTAGAGTGAACCTGGCGGAAACTGCCCTGGCATGGAGCCAGTAGGCCACGTGACTCCAGGACCTGACCCGACCCAACCCAACCGCCGACGCACCATAGGTTCTAGCAGCTATCCACATAAAGCGTGTTTTTACCAGGTCTGAGCACTGGTATGATGGTGCTCTCCCGCCATTGCGATGAATAGTCATTGCACCAGATCCAGTTGAGAATGACGAGGAGATATTGCTTGTAGTCAGTCTGTGGATCCGATCTGGCCCACGAGCTGTGTCGGGGCAATATGCAAGGGCACTGAGAAGCTCCCACTCTGTAAATGGGGCATTATAGGGTTCACTGTGGCATTTAGTGAATGAGAGGACTTTCCCTTCCATCCGTCGTTTGAGAGTGTGAAAGGCCGGGGGGGGGGGGGGGGGGGGAGGGGGGGGGGGCCTAATTCTCTGATGCAGAGGCTCGAGGTTCACTGCATACTGAGTTCAGGACATCGACATGAACTCTACCTGACATACTATAATAGTCGCTACAATTCCTGTAATATCCCAGATAGCCGCGGAGGGCAGCGGCCTGCATTGCCAGGAACCAGGTTTCCTGGTGGGCAATGCAGAAAGCAGGTGTAAAGCTTAACAGTTGCCGTAGCTCAGCTAGGTGGTCAAAAAAACCACAGCATTTCCACTGGAGGATGACGTTTAGGCACGAAGTGTGCAAGGAGGCAGGTTATGCCTCAGAGTCACCTGCTGCCACCGATTGAGTATTTCTATCCATGGTGTATGAGGCATCAGTGAGATCCAGGTCCTCAGGAGACGCTAAGATCTCCACATCACCCTCAGATGCAGAATTGGTAGGGAGTGGTGGTGTTGGGGCCACCAGAGGGTCCTGTTTCTTAGCAGACTACTACTTTGTTTGCTTGGTCTCTCACTTCACTTCACTTTAGGGGCTTGCTGGGAAGACTTCTCAGAAGCAGCTTCAGGCTTGGAGGAGGACTGTGAGGCTCTTCGTCCAGCAGCCTTTGGCTCCTTTAGCCACTGGCGAGTGTCCGCTGTGGCATTAGTGGAGACCTCGGGAGAGATGGTCCCAAGGGACCCCTTCCACACGAGAGGAGCTGGAGGAGGCTGTTGCTTCTCTGGCAGGGGAGAGAGGAATGATGTCCCCTGCATTTGGGGAGCCTTGCTCCCGAATTAGGTGCTTTGGGAGCAACGGAGGAAGATTTGCCCTCTACCACCAAGGGGGCAGATGCATTCTTGCGGCCCAGGGGGCCCACTGTTCGTGGCACAGAGTGAGGTCCCACTGGCACTTGGGACAGCGGTGGTGCAGTAGCAGCAGCATAAGTCAATGTTAACCGAATGGGGTGTAATCTTTAAAATTTACATTTAGCCTCTTGGTAAGTCATAATTTTCCGCTCTTTTCAGAGTTCTGGGCAGTCTGGCAAGCACAAGGTGTCGAGCTTTCCACAGTTGATGCAAGTGGGAGGAGGCCCACGTGGGGTATCTGACTACCGTGTATGTCCGCAGTCTCGACTTGTGGCACTGGAAGTGCAGCGGGAAGACGTGACCAAACTTCCACCACTTAAAGCGCTGCATAGGGGGAAGGACGTATGGTCTAACGTCACAGCGGTAAACCATAACCTTGACCTTTTCAGACAATAATCACCCTCAAAGGCCAAGATGAAGGCACCGGTAGCAAACCTCTTGTCTTTGGGTCCCCTGTATACATGCCGGGTGAAATGAACAACTCGTCGTTCTAAATTGGCGTGGAGCTCGTTGTTGGACTGTAAAAGGAGATTGCGATTGGGTATATGATGGCCCCCACCACAACAGGCTTGCTACTGTGCTGGATATTGGGTGCAGAGAAATCCAATATTGTCATGGAGGTGAAAGAGGGCAGGAGACAATGGAAAAAGATGAAATACCCTGGGAAGTGTCCTCACCCAAATAGTTGAATTGCAGGTGGAGAAGCTAAGCCATGATAAGAGATTCAGGAGACAGAATCTAATGGCACTATGGACAAATTGTGCACCACTTAAGGTGTCCTTCCCCATATGGCCCGCACTTCTGCAAAGTGGCAGGTCAAACCACAAAATTGGACCTGAATGTATAGGGCCGAAAAGTGAGGGACTCATTTTAGTCGCCTCTTATGACAGGCAGGAATACCTCAGGCCTATTCTAATCCCCGGACGTGCAGGTGGGAGAGAATTTGGCATATGATAAGCTGCCCTAACAATCAACTTGGTCATGTAGTGGTGTACTGCACGCAGATGAGACCATTGATATAGTGTGGCTCGGATGTTAGAGTGTGTGCGGTTTCAACCGCCCCCCCCCCTCCCCACTCCACCCAACATTTTCCGCCCTCTGTCCTATCACCTCCTCCCAACTGACATCCCTCATCCTCATTGTGAATCGCTCTCTGCCAGTGAACTCACAGGTATTTTCCTCCCTTTTTCTGCTCACCATTCACCACCCTCCTTCCACCTTTTCCCCACAGCCTCAAGCCGCGCCTGGCAGCCTTGCTTGCCACCTTTTAGTCCATGCGTGCTCCGCCTGACAGCATTCATCTCTCCCCACCCGTACCCTCTACTTTCCCCAACTCACTCCTGACTGCTGCTTTAGTTCAAGTCAACAGCTGAGACAGCAGTCATTACGCGAGAGGTGTGTGCTTGTGTGAATATGTGTGCATTTTCCATTCTTGTCTGAAGAAAGCTTTGGCCAAAAGCTCCAGTGTGCAACAGTCTTCTCAGTAACCAGATCTAGAATCAACCTTTTGCCTTATGCTAAGAGCTACAATCCACACCATATGATGCAGGGTGCAGAAGAGACTATTATCCAGTGGAACATGACTAACAATTCAGACAAAACCCACCTTCAGTCATCTTCCCTGCATGTCTACATTCTTAGGTTAAACAGAGTCATTTCCAGCAACTGCGCAGTGGTTTACCAGTACATGCACTTCTCACCTAAAACCACAGTTATGATACACCACCAAAATTCTACAAAAATTGTGAGAGACTACGTATGTGCAAGCTACGGAAAGTAAAGAACCTAAAGATTGATTACCAATGTGCGAAACCCTTCTGTAACGAAAGTAAAAGTTATAAGGAGGTCATTTACACATATTTCTTTGAGTGGGGTGGAAAAGGCAATAAAATGGTAAGCTATGAGAAAGCTGCAACGGAAAGGGATGAAAAGATGGTGTAGAAAAGAAGAAAGAAGCAAAAGAAGAAAGAAGTTTAAGACATTGAAACAATAACTATGTATACAAATTAAAGCTAAAATGTAAGAACCATTCAAAGTACAAAAACTAACGTTGCTGTTTTAAGGGGAAAAAATCTGCCAATACTTTATAAAAATTCAAATACTAGTAATAAGAAATTCCCTAAGTTTAGTGGCACTTAAGATTAATTTACCAGGTACCAACATCAAAGAGCAGCCACAAGCAAGTTACAGCTGAAAGCTGTAACCAAATAAACAATTCCAATTACTTACTTATCCCCATGACACTAAGCAAAGTTTAAATACAATACTTGCTAACGAGATTATTTTTAGAGGCATTACCTTGAATCCAAAGTAGTTGTAACTAAAATCTCTATCATAAATTATTGCAGAATTAAGCCTGTCTGCATTTTTCATAATAACATTGTGGTGGAATTCTGATATAAGTGGACTTTTCCTTTTTGTCACAGGATTGACCATATTATACAAATCATCCATTACATCTGTGGGAAGAAATGTCATAAGCGAATCAAGAGAAGTTAAAATGTTAACATAAGGAACTTAAACAACATACTGTAATTATTAATATAATCCTGCAGTGTTTTAAGGAACACATCAAAAAGCATTCTAATGTGTTCCAGTACACTTTAAATTTTGTTCCTGAAATATCAGTAGTAAGTTTACAGAACATAACAAATAAGATCTTTAGTCTAGTCAGGCAGAAACAGTTATACACAACATATGATCTACAACCACGTAACTTTCCTTATTTATTACTTACAAACCATTATAACATTTAATATAGTTACGAGTATCCCAACAGTGGGAAATGAAAGGGCAAGCTCCAAATACACATTATTTAAGTTTGAGATGACTATAGTACACATCAATTATAGTCTGTTCAAACTTACTTTAGCATTGACAGCTATGGCAGAAGCAGTAGAGAGCGAGACCACACGGGCCGCGCAGCACATATTTCGCCAATACCAAAAGACCTGTAGCCACAGCGGGCACTCACAGTTGCCAAACCTTCACCCCCATCGCCACAACACTTCCCTCTTGCACTTTGCTGGAGTTTTAGACAGCTTGCTGTCCCGTGTGTTCGCTGCACCCTGAGATTTTGTTTGTTATAGTCTTTACTGTTTGTAGAAGTTTTTATTTTATTTGTTGTTACTGTTAGTTGTTGTGTGGTTTTCAGCAGTACCAGAAGGAAATTAATCAGAAGTTATGAGCGGTTAAGTTTGACATCATTCTCTCAGCCAGTGGGTTGCTTTACGAGGTAAGATGAGAAAAATGGTTTGCACACTACGCGATTGCTTTGAGATTGAAAAACTTAATAGTGGCCCGATGCTATCTATTAACTATGTGATCGATAGAACTTCTCCAAATTTGAATAAATAAAAAAACCCTATTCCAAAGAAACACTGAAGCTTGAAACTCGGGGGAAAAGTGTTATGTGGATAAGTGGATTACCAATATAGATTAATTTGCTGAAGACGCGATTTGTCGTGTTTAAAATTATTATCGTAGAAAGGATCATCTGACACACAGCAGGTTAGTCATCCTTAAGGAGTCGGGTGCTTTTCAAGGCAGTCACACATACCATTTTCATTGGTTTGCATGACATAGGATTTCATTTGGACATTTCTGTCACAGTATAGTGTAAAGGGAAGGGAACATATAGCTGCAATGCAGTGCCGACTTAAGACAGATCCGTAACATGAATACACTTTCTCCCGGGTGAAAATACACTTTTTCCGTGTTAAGTGATAGTATACTTTTCCTCGGAACTATAAAAGTTATCAGTCCTTTGAATGGTTACAGCTTTATATACTGGCGTAGAATTTCCCGGCACTTTAGGAAACAAAACATAGGGGGGGGGGGGGGGGGGGGGGGGGGGAAACAGGTTTTGGAAAGATGTCTGATTTTCAGCAACATGTAAACTGCATATTTTCATATTATGAAAGTATAAACTCTAATTCCACCAAATACCATATGTTACTTTTCGAAGCATTGAAAACGAGACTGCGATGCGCTTTTGTAAGCCAGTCATAGCTCGTATCACATGATCTCGCCAGCCGATGACAATGGATACTCAGAGCATAGGACACTGATTTAGTCAGCCAATAGCAACGTCACTGTTAAATAACGCAAACACAGAAATAGGAAAAGTTAATGGTTTAAATTAATATACATGGTGTTGCTACAAGAAAAGAGAAGCTTTCACATCTAATATTGGTCTGAAAGGTTAATAAGCAACAAGAGACGCTAAGCTTTCACATGTAATGTTGATCTTACACTTTAAGATACATCACACAAATGTGCCAGTATAATTTTTAATGACATAAATGTCCGATTTTCTGGGCTCGAACTTATTCTAAATGGTCATCCTCAAAGAGTTGATTTTTAAATAAGAGTTAAACGCTCTGTAATTTAATAAATTTATTGTACATTCTCGCACACAGTTCATCTTGCTTAAAGGAAATTTACTTTGTAAGTAACGCTTTTCAAACAACCACTCGCAGGATTTTCCAGTGACTTGTTAGAAACAGGTTTGCTTCAGCAGCTGCCAGAGAGCACCTGATAACAGGCGTCACTGAGCTTGTGCAGCTACGATGACGCAGGAAGCCTGTATGTTTGTACATGTAAAGCATTAAACAACTTTACGTTATCTCATAAAAGAAACAAGACATTAGAGAATACCCTAAGAGCATCGGAATTTCATGAACAATACTAAAAATGCATAATTTGGCTTAAATGCACATTCGGATGTAAATTTTCTTGGAGTACCAATACTGTATTATCTCATGGTTGGTTTGTTATTGTGGCATAATACCATACATGCTAGCAGATGAAAGGTGCACTTGAAATGCAGCGAACAGTTGAAACTAGCCAATAGTGTGGAATTAAACACTTCATTCCAAATAAACTGACTGCCTCAGCTGAAAAGATTAATAAAAGCCAAATTTCTTTAGAAAACCGACAAAAATAACTTCACTGTTTCGCAAGGCGATTAATGCTTGTCTGCCAGAAAGGTGGAAATAAAGTAAAACATGAAATTAATAACATATTTTAGCCTTCCATAATTATGTGAATGTATTTTAATCCACTTTATTGATAGCTCCCGGCCACAGAAATCTGTTTTGTTTTCATTTGACATGAAACTAAAAGAAACAGCAAAATCACTGAACACAAACTAAGGTCACGTGGAAACTACTCATCTCCCCACTGTAACTCAGAATGCGCTGCGTATCAGCACCAGATCTACGAGATTTCACAACCAGGGCAATACTAGATAGTATTGCCTAATACAAGCAAAACGTTTTATGTTAAGAAACAGCTTCACATTTCATTCATACGCTCCAGCTTCTGAAGCATGAAATCGAAAAGTACTACTACGAAATTTTTACATAAATTTGGAACTGTCATATTCTTCCACGTATTATGTGATATCCCCGTTTCTTCTCCTTCCTCATTCTAACAAACAATTTTGTCATCGTTAATCCTGTAACAATTCCTGCCAGTGTCAAAACTTATTTTCCAGTTAACTTCACTACCCCTGCCACAATCACCAGTTTAGTTATCCTGCATTTACTCTATGGTTAGGCGTTATTACATGTTCGTACAACGCGTTTTCCGCACTGCTCCCAGAATAGAACTTTAGCGGCTGCTAGCCAGGGACTGTAAAACTGGCCCTTACTAGTGTAGCGTTCTCACCAAAAACTTTTTGTCAACATTTCATTTTCTTGGATACACCGAGAAGATAATACATAATCTCTCTTACCTGTTATTCCTGATAGTCGTTTATTTCCACTCTGGTAGTCTGAATCAATGGATTTCGTTAATAATTATAACATGGCTGATCATTCACAAACCCAGTCAACCACATAAACAGCGACTGGCATTCACCCGCTCGACTTTATTCTGCTCAGCTGGTATAGCCCTGTCCCCTTTTGTCTGCAGGACAGTTTATTTCTAGATGCGAAGAGGATTCCCCTACCAGAGACAACATGTACACTATGCACGCATTCAAAAATCAACTTACGATTCATTCAGAAATCAACTTAGAATTCGTTCAAATACCAACAGGGATATGTTTCAAAATCGTATGATTAATCGATAGACCAACGTGCGCTGGATGCTAGTCGCTGTGTAAAACAAGATCTTTTCCTCAAGAATATGAATCTGGCGCTCCCTCCCCCTCTCTCAAATTGCTGCCCGGGGCAGTTACCCCAGTTTGTCCCCGCTCCTAAATTCAGGCCCGTTGGGCCTGCTTGAATCTGGCAACTTAGGTGCGTGAATAAAATTTTTCCTAGTAGCATCTGGCTGCTTGCTGCTATTGCTTATACAGCTAACTGCCACACTTATGAAGCCAGAAGTGGGAGAAGGTACTACTCATACACGACTCAACTGCGCATGCACGTGAGCTCGCTCGCAACTGCTCAAACAAACCTAATGTAAACTGTTGTGACATTACACTCATCGAAGGCAATTTGCTGGTATCAAGCAATGCATAGTCTTTCTTTAGCCTTTGACACATTTTGCTGTTGGCGGACACTTGTATGAGCACTGTGCTTTGTTGTTGTATACGATTCATTTCCTTTGCAATTTACATTTTTTCCCCTCTTGTTCATATTTTATTGCTGCAGCATTATTCTGCAGTAGCGAGATACAGATACGATTAGATTTACTTTCATTCCAATTGATCCATAGTGAGGAAGTCCTCCAGGATGTAGAACATGTCAGAAAAACAATAATACATGACAAATATTTACAACTGAAACAAATAAGCTAATCTACCTTCCACGGGTTTCAAGTGGAATGATTTTTAATGAACACTATACGAAAGAATCATTTTACAAACACTTATTTACTAATATCGCATTAATGCACTGAATTTAAAATTCAAAAAAATAAAAAAATGTAAGTAATATCCTTTGTTGGAGTATTGATTCTTATCAGTCAAAGTTACAAAAATTTAACTGGAAACTATAACAATGAAAAATACCCAGAATTCTAAAAATTCCCGGGTTTTTCACGGTGTTCTCCTGGGTGAAAAAATTCCCAGGTTTTTCCCGAATCTCCCAGGTTGTATACACCCTGTATGAAACATGTCAACTGTGAACATGTCAAATATGGCTGGACAGGTGACAAGTAAGGAACAATCGCAACAAAACCTTCCAGCATACTCATTATTTGCCATGTATGCACCACCACAAGGTGCTCTCTCCAATGGTTTCTTGCTTTTTCTCAAGCAGTCTCTTGCTTTTTAAATCACAGGTTGGAGCTTATGGAGCTAACAGCTCATCATTATCCACAGTTTTGCATATATGGAATCTACGAGCTGGCAAAAATATATGGGCATTCAAGCATTGGGCGACCACCTTACCACTGCCATTTCAACCCAGCAGAGTTAATAAAGGCTCAAACTAAAGGTTATGCTCCCAAGAACAGTAATAAATTTACTTTCCTGCAGATGAAGCACTCAGATGTTAGGAACCTCATCTTTGAATACTGGAAGAAATAAGACAAAGATATATAGAGCATGATGGAGAGAGCATGGCACAATAAAACTGTTCCACAAAGATTCCATGTGGATGGTGATTGTGTGAGTAAATAAGAAAAGCAACAGTTACAGTGATATTTCAAGTATGTCATAGCGATGAGAGCAATGTCTGAGTTCCATTATCACCTTCAAAATGAAATGTAGATGGATTAAGATGCATGTTTGAAGTGCACAAGTTACATAACTGTACTTGGTTAAGTTTTGATTTTTAATGACAAGGCTTTGTCAGTGAAACTCCAAATGAAGTTTGTCTCCTCAAGAATTCATCAAATATCATATTGTACAAAAAAAGGATTTCTCACATCTTATCTTTTGTTATGTTAGAAATAAGCAGTTGGAGCAAAAAACTTGATAACAGGTTAGTTATAAACTTAGCGATCCGTTTCTCATAACGTAACCATATAGGCAACCCCTTAGTACTTTACGCACCAGCGGACCATAGCAGATCGTATTCAGCTGACGTTATCTCATGTTATAAAACTTTGACAGTCAGCATGAAGTAGATGAAAATGAAATGTATTTTTAAGATTTCATTCGCTTAATATCTTCACCTTAAATCAATAACAAAAAACTTCCACGCATGTGAAAAATTCGGTAACATCAACAGAAAATGCAATTTTGTAAATCGTCTGTATAATGCCTTAATAATTTGTTGCCACATATGAAACCAGAATAAAAACATAGTGCAACTTTTACATAACACACAGATGCCAGTTCCATATTTATACAGTGAATAGTTTCCTTGCTTGAGAGAGCTGAATAAAACGTATGATTACACGTCTGTTCCACGTGGAACATCTTGACACTTCTCCGCACCTCCATGTGCTCCAGCCGAACTGTCCATCCTAAAGTAATTTTGAACAGACAATATACGCATTTCATTGAGAACACAAAAGAAGTTGCTGCCTTTATTGTAGTGAGAGATGTTGAGGCTTGGTAGTGCAGTGTGCTTGTACTAAGGTACATAACCACAGTTCTGTACTGGGACAAAATACTTCCTCATACTGCCAGTTTGATCTTCCTTTTTGAATGCTACGTATCATTTTTAGAGTGAACATTTAATGTAGGATCAAACTGTGGAATGTGAATACAAATGCACCAATAACCGATACTAGCCACCTTTATTTTTTGGCAATATGTTTATGAGAATACGACCCCCCCCCCCCCCCAAAAAAAGGTAGATTTATTTAAATTGTAACACAGATATTTTGTATGTACATTTTTCTGGACAACTTTCATAACTGGCTTACAGTGTTCACATGCTGCATTTTCAATCATATATAAACTGCAAGCTTAACTTTTCATGAACTTGCATAAGAAGTTACTCTGATCTTCTATTCTGTACTGAAAAGTGTGACTTCGAAGAAAACTAGAATTGCTCTCAGATTCTAGCACAGGTCTCCCAGAATATCAGCAGCCTATACGAAACAGTTTGTTATCTTTGTTTTAAAAAATTCATTTGGTGAGAGCTTAAAATTCTTCAAAATGCATAGTGCCAAACACTGATGAAGATAACTGGTTATCGGTTAATAGCATAGTTCTGTTAATCCACATCACTTACTTTGGTTGACCTATAAAGTGGCAATTCTGGGCTGTGCAACACGTGGGAAGTCAGTGTACTTCACACACACTGTTCAAAAAATGGGCAAAGAAGCAACTGAAATTGAGAGTGATCCATGTATGACAATAACAATTTCCTGCCCCCATTAATGAGCAACACAGGACAGCAGATGGTAAGACACACACCATCATGAAAATTGTTGGTAAATATTCAGCATTGTAGAACTGGCAAGGTTTCATTACACTACTAGCTATTATACCACATGGCATGGCTCTACTAAAGTTTGAGATACAGTTTGCAAAGGCAAGGGGCAGTGTCGCCAGTGCACACCCTCTACATGTGCCAATAAAATGGCCAACAAAGTGAGCACACAGAGCTCACGAAAGACCTACAATTGGCTGGTGGCTGGCCCTATCAGTCAACTCACTGAAATGCCAATCACAAAGTTGCTTCGGTAAAATTTTACTTACAGCAACGTTGGCATAGCGTGCTGATGTTGGCAACGACTGTTGAATACTGGGAATTCCTGATGACCAACTGTGACACATATGCAGGCAGCCAATCAGATTTTGGGCGGTAACACTTAATTTATCCCCACAATAAACTTAATTAGTTTGATAAGGTCGACTGGGAGTTCCAGTTCCACAAAGAGGAACAAATATTGGTTTGTGGTTTAAATTCAGAACCTGCCAAGTGCACAAATTTTAGTATGTACATGGTTCACATAAGCAGTAGGAGCTCCTAGAATTGTTTCACCGATGGCAAAACATATTGCAAACTGCTTGACTGAAGTATTCTTTAATGTCATGTAAGTAGTGCCAGGCATCCATAGCAGAATGCACACAATGTTTTAGTGTCAGACAAATTTGCTACAAAAAATTATGTCAGATGTGAAACGGCTGAACAGACTGCCCGTGTGAAAACAGACTCTAGAAACCTAACCACACAGAGAATAATCCGGTGTTTTCCATTAATAAAAGAAGTAATACTATTGTATGTAGTTTTGTTGCAAAACTGAAGTGATTATTTTCTAGTAACTAGAGACACTGACAAAAAACAATGAAACATTTGTGACAACTAACATTATAATCAACAAGACGTTAGAAATTTATTGTCCAAGATATCACTACTCTTTGAAAACCCAACCATATAGAATGAGGGGACTGGTCTTTTGTGTTGACCATGAAGTAAGTAATTAATGCTGTTCCTGCTCTATGGTTGACACGTTCTTGTATGTATCCTTGTTTGCCCAGTAAATTAATTATCTTCGTAAAAAGTAAAATTTTGCTTATGGCTTGCATTTTTATAATCCACCAAACCAAAACAGCAAATGTCATTGGATACTGTACACCATCAGCCAATTGGCTAATGCCAACATCTTATTATTCCCAGTATTCAATGGTCATGGCCAACATCAGCACTTTACACCACCAACGCGGGAAAATTTAACTGTTTCTTTAATTGTAATATAGAGTAGTCTGCTTCTGGGCACATCCCCATCACCAGTCTTTATACATGCTCATGACTAGCAGTATGCTCCCATTTTTCAGCCAGCAATTGTCCACAGTGAACAAAGACAGTCACAAAATTTCCAGGACGACTGAGGCAGGTGGATGTAACCCGATTCATTTTAGTAGTAATACTAAATTATCTTAGACACTTATAACTATTTTAAGAAACCATTTCATAAAACTTGTGTATACATTT